>NW_026865474.1:0-135804 GCF_026571515.1 Ruditapes philippinarum | reverse complement strand
ATTGATGTCAAAATACAATTTAGCTGCATTCATCACAAATTATTTCATATTGAGAACCATTTCCTTCATATGAATCACACATCCTTTCTTTCGTGAAGAAAAAATAGCTCAATCGTCTTTAGTTTACATTTAATTATAGTTATCTAGTATTTTGTATGTGTTTTGTATGGAAGTCAGAATACCATTTGTATACATTTACCTACACTTACAACACAATATTTCATTTTCCGTGCTACTAGTATGTCCTTCAAGTGATAAGCATGTCAATCAATGTCATAGATCCATAATTTCAATTATAAACCTCTCTGAGGCATAATTTGCCTTAAAGTTTCCATGGCTGTTAGATAAATATTTGCATGTTTCATATTATTTCATTAACAACATAATCAATCGGGATCTTTCAAAATAACTCTTAGACCTTTCGAGATAACTTTTCTTATAAACCAGTGTCTAGTCTTATTTAAGACTCAAATGGTCTTTGATTGAGGCGAAATTTCTCCGTGACGATTGAACATGGACAATAAGTCTTATAATTTGTCGCAAATTAATGATTAGATTAGATTACTAGTTGCTCACTTGCGGAGAAATTGGTAATTACTGATATGTTCAACAGGAAAGTCGACAAGAAGGACTGGCCACCGAGACAAATTTTGTTATAACGTAGACATATTCTACACTTATTTAGACTAGAAATGTGTCGTCACGCCACGGATGCCCCCGCATGCAGTCAAAATTTCAGATGTTATAATATTTAGTTCCATTTTTTTTTTGCACAATTTTTTTTTTTTCATTTTAAGTTCAAAGGCCTTAAAACTATTCAATGTTAACACAAACCATTTTTAAACAAAGTTCAAGGCACTGAAACTATTCAGAGTTAACCTTTTTTAAATTGTATATTGCATATTTCTAGCCAAATTAATGGCTACATACATTTCCACAAAAGTATGAGTGCTGAAACTGAAAATTCAAAATTTTTCCAACATTCAAGGGAGATAACTTTGTCCAAAATAATTGAACCACGACCAAATTCAAACTTGAACTTCAAACTTGAACTGCTTATTCCTAAGATGTATCTATATGTCAAATTTTAGTTGAATGTGTACAACCATTGGGGAGATAATGAACTGAAACTTAAAATTTCTGATTTGTTTTCAAATTTCAAGAGGGATAACTCTGTCAGCTATCATCAAACCATGACCAAATTGGAAATTGACCAATGCATTCTAATAACATATCCATATCTTTAATTTGAGTTGAATATGTACAACTGTTTGGGTGATAATGAACGGAAAATTTCATATTATTTTTAAAGTAAAAGGGGCATAACTCTGCCAAGAATCATCAAACCATGACCAAATTTGCAGTTGGCCTGTATTTTCTCATGACATATCTATATGTCAAGTTTGAGTTGAATGTGTAATACCGTTGGGGAGATAATGAACGGAAACTGAAAATTTCATATTATTTCCAAAATGAAAGGGCCATAACTCTGCCAAAAATAATCGAACCATGACCAAATTCGAACTTGACCTGTATTTTCTCATGACATATCCATTATGTCAAGTTTGAGTTGAATGTGAAATACCGTTAGAGAGATAATGAACGGAAACTGAAAATTTCATAATATTTTTGTAGTAAAAGGGGTATAACTCTGCCAAAAAAATCATCAAACCATGACCAAATTCGAACTTGACCTGTATGCCAAATTTGAGTTGAATGTGTGCATCCGTTACTAAGATAATGAACGGAAACTGATGATGACGGAATGACAGAATGACGGAACAAGGTAACACTATATGCCCCAGCCATTATATTGGGGGGGGGGGGCATAAAATATATTGGGAAGATAGGTTCATTTTTAACTTTAAAGTTTAGTATTTATTACGACCACACGCTAGCTTTAAATTGGTAAAAAGTAGAATAGCTAACAGCGTGATCACCTCTCACTATTATTTGTAGATCACACTTGGGTTGAGATGTGATACGGAGAACAGAGGGTATATTATCAAATTCGCAATATAACGTAATTATTAACTATTTCATTTATCGTTTCATTTATCATTTTACTGTATGAAGTTCATATTCACTTACTACTGTTGACAAACATGCAGATTGTTCATGCAGAATGTGTTTATATATTTATTATCGTCAAGTAAACAGTGAAAGTAAAAGAAGTCCTTGAGATCTTATTACATAGTTTAATGAAATATCACGTATGAAATAATTAAACCTGTCAACAGTTCAATATCATTCAATAATTAGATCTATGTGCCAAACTCTATATATGAGCCGCGCTATGACAAAACCAACATAATGGGTTTGCGACCAGCATGGATCCAGACCAGCCTGCGCATCCGCGCAGTCGGATCAGGATCTATGCTGTTCGCTTGCCAACTCTATTACAAGAAGAGAAACTGATAGCGATGCTGGTCTGGATCCATGCTGGTCGCAAACGCACTATGTTGGTTTTGTCATGACGCGGCTCATGTTATTTTCAAACAACATGTGTCCAATGTTGTAAGATCCCATGTTTGATCTCCGTAACAAATTACGTTATAGAGTCTTAATCAGTGTATTGTACGAGACACATTTATATCGGATAAATCAATGAATTATAAAGTATTTTTCTGAAAGTTTAGAAAATAGGTATTAAACTTAATTACCCTTGTATGGAACATGTTTGTTCGTTTAACGACACAATCTGCAACACAAATCAATTGTTTGCATCTTCATTGACTTACGCAAATGCTCGAATTGCTGCAAGATGGAGTTAATTGTAAATGTATATATCAATTTAGAGCATTTATCAGTAAAGAGACTTAATTTTCGTAAAATACCTGGACCGTGACCTTTTATTCAAAACATTAAATTATGTTGCAAATAAATACGTCTGTAAGGGACCTCCAGCGTACTATAATTTAATTGCAAAATGCTACGTTGTCTGAAATAAAATATTTTGTTTCTTCGTATATGCAGGAATTGAATTGCAGATTGAAACGTGAACAACTAGTGAAAAAAATCGCAACGCAAACAAAATGAAAAACAAATAAATATTTAATTCTTACATAATGTTTTATTTAAAATTGTTTCTAGATTAAATGCATATTGTCGCTTTATCATGTGAATATGCCATACGGGTCTATGACCTTCTGGCTAAATAAATATAAAACTTGTGTCCTTGCTAGTGATTATCAGTAATAGACGCATGATGAGCAATGAAGTTAGTGCCTGCCTTCTTGTACATAAACAATATGTTAAAGTTACACAAATCATTGGCGGGGTCTTCCAGATCACAAGCAACTACTCGATTGGTTAATTAATGAGTATTTTATAATTAGCAGACTACATATTTTGTAAAAGCAAAATAGGGATAAATAGAATTCCTAAAGAAACAGCAAAATTCAAAAGCCAGCATTTTGGTTGATTTAAATATGTTGATGGGGAATGTAAATATTGATAAAATGGCTTTTGATTACCATGGTAGCCTATAAGAGATTGTGTTGATACATTTACTGTTAATGAATAACTGTGACAATTTATATACTTAAGACATATTCATTCTTTATTTTCTAAATCCTAAAGAAATGTCACGCATTAGTATGCCATTGTAAAGGCAATTTACGTTAAATCTATTATCCTTACATATATAAGTTGTCCCGTGTTGTTCGACATTAATGTGTTTATAGTATGCTACATAAGGAAATCAAGACGACAGGCACTATCTTTTTCCATCGACTGTCTCACATTAGTTGCAGCTAACTTAATTATACGTGGTTTGCAACAGAGTAAAACATACTGACTAAGACAAATACTTAATCATGGTTGAATAAACAAGCAAAGCAGAATGCTGGTGAAAACGACTTTTTTAACTTTTACATCAATATGTGGGACACAGATGTATTTAGATTTATACGTGGAACTTACAATTAGGCATAATAATCTTCTAGTTTTCGTAGAATATGTAGTATAAATGTATATCAAATTTATAGATTCGGTCATGTTTTCATCACTTTCTTGTACGAGTTAAAATTGTTAAATTTCGATTTAACAAATTTTAAAACTAACCAAAAACGCAGTCACATTTTGATAAATAAAGTTACATTGCATAATTTTACTAGATAAGTTTACAAAACAGTTTCCTTTTTCATCAATCTTTCGGTTGTTTGCATAAAATTTGCCGTGTTTTTAAAGACGTAAGTTTTATATGTCATTGCTTGGCAGAAATTAAATTATATTCCGATCAAAATTATAACAGTGAATAACAAGCACATATTTTCTAGATGTTAAATTAATTTTTAAGTTATATTGATTTCATGGTTTTAAACATTATAACGGGAAGGAGAAATAATATAATGGTAAAGATGTTTGCCTTCCATACCTAATACTGTAATACATAACAAACTGTAAGTGTAAGAATGAATGGCTATTATTGAAATTTTAATATACACATTTTGCAGCATAAGGACATATTTAATCAGCACAATTGTTATTTTTACATAATAAACCTAAGAAAATATAATGAACACTCAGTTAAAACATGTGTTTCATTTTGCAAAACAAACTAGTTTTTCAGGACTGTCTACTTGACATACTAATTGATTGTTCAACTATTTTCAAGTATAAGAACAATCTCTTTTCTAAACATAGCTTCAAATAAATAAATTTATTTCATCAGAAAAATGGCATTAGATATCCCGATTTCCGGCTTTATTTAGGAATGACTGTTTGCTGAATATACGTTTCAAATAGTATCCTCATTTATAGCCATAAACGAACGTATATAATCAAATAATCAACAAGAAAATTTATAACTAATTTTATTGAATGCTTGATCATTTTCCGGGACATGTTCTATAAACGTTAACTAGTTTTTTCCCGTGAGATGAATTTTGAATCAGTGCGAAAGGATATAAAATTCAAATTGTGAAACATGCTAAATGTAATCATGCAAGCAATAATTTTAACACTTTAGTTTCCAGTCAGTCTAGGAAGAAAATGTATTTCCCTTTTGACTGAATTTCAACAATTACGACATGTAATATATAGCGACTGTATGGATGTTATTGAGTGTTAATACAAATTAATTGTAAGGAAGATGCAAAGCTTTACTCACTTAAAGTTATTAAACGCCCATATGTAGCGAGATGAAACTATCATATATTGACCTGAATCATTTCTACAAAATATAAATAAGCAAATCAAAAGGATGACTATATGCGTTTCCCGTTTACTGTCTTAAAGCCTTTCATAATTGTGCACATTTTGAAATATAGGAAAGTGTACAACGAATAGAAATATCTCCTGAAGGCAATTTTCTAACGTTTTTCCGGAAAATATATTCTCAACTCCAGTCCTGTGTAAAACAATCAGGAACTACGATGAACGGGTTAACTGATTTCTTTGAATGCGCTTAAGGAACAAAACAAGTTTGTTTGAGTCATCAATTACTTTTAACCTTTACTAAAATAACCTTATGAAACACCTACATAATAAATGCCGACAGGGGAGCTGTATTGTTTATTATTCGCTAATAATGTCTCTAATAACACTCACACAAAACATACCAATAGACCCGTCCAACACTATTTTTGCGGCACAATAGACTATGCCCCATGTGATATTACAACAGCTGGAACAATAGAAGGGCATGGGCGCTGCCGTTTTTATTAACTTAAATTTGTAATCCTGAAATCATGAAATCACATACGCAATTAAGGCTTCAAATGTCATACACAGAAACTAATTTACATTCAAGATTGGCTGTTTTCAGTTGCAAAGTGGCAATTGTTATTTAAAACCTAAATAATGTTGTAATAACTAAAATTAATTAACAACTATATCAAGTTGCACAACAAGCATTATAATAATGGAATTAAGAGGATATAATTTTGCTTGAAATTTATTTTATCAATAACCCTAAGAAAGTGAGTCTCTTGAAGTTTTGTGTTTAATTAAGTTATAAATATATCCGGGAATTAAACACATATCCTGACAATTAATGATGCCTTTAATGTTGTTTAATGTGTTGTACTATTAAAATAAAGGTACAAAGAATTTTGCAAATAAAACGTAGATGTAAATGCACTGCGTTCCGTTTATATCCTCGACTGGTGTAAATTTAATTCGAGAATTTTGTTTCTAAATCTCGTTGCTCCTGCAAATGCACTTTTAACAAGTATAAATGATTAATATAATAAATAATCAGGAAAAAACTGTCGTACAACAAAATAATCTCCAAAGTAACGATCCTTTTTCTTTTTAATAAATCTGTAAAATGAAATGTCTTTTACTACCATTTGGTTCACAAATGAATGAAGGCCACGTGACCAAAACATTGAAACAAATTAAGGTCATGCACATTTTGCACAGTTGGTTTTCAACACCTATATCACATATACACAAAAAATAAAAAAAAATATTTCTATTTTATCTTTAAGGCAAATCCACATCCTATCAGGAAAAATTATAGGCTGTACTCACCTTCAGCCCTTTCGTCAGCCTATAAATGTGTAAAAGAGGAAGGAATGTCAGTTCTAAGGGATTCAAAGGTTTTTTGTGTACCTGAAATACCTTAAAGGATGTTTAAAAAAAAGAAAGAAAAAAAGAAAAAAGAAATGTCCCAGAACCGGTTATGGTTGGTAAAACTCCTTTTTTTGAACAGTACGTGCAAGCATAGGTTAACATTTCAAAAATGTGTCAGAGTTAGGCTATGGGTATATTCAAAATGAATGTATTGATGTTGACCTTAACATTTCTTGACAAAAAATTCAAAAGCGCCTGATTTTATGCGTTTCTTGTTTATGCTAAAACGTGTTTATTGTATGACTATTGTATTTTTGCGGAGCCCCTAAGCTGATATTTTCCACACTATTTATTGGTTATTACGAAATATTAATTCGTTTTACAAAATATATTATTTGAAACATTATCAAATGGTATAATTAAAAGAAGAACCAGACGTTTTTAACAGCAATGTATTTACATTTCCAAGCTAAAATTGCATCACCAATTAAATTAGGAATATTCATGTACCATAAATCCAAGTGTTTTCGAATGGCTTTTTTAGATTTGTTCATTTAATTAGATTTGTTATTTTTATCAGTGTTAAATTACTAACTATCATTTTAAATTTTTTATTCCATTGGGGATTGTTTTCGCATGCTTTGCTCGGTCAAAGTTCGACAGACACTATGCCTGCTAATCATCATGACGTTTCAAGGCCGACGTGTAACTCATAATGATTTATATTTAATTTAAACTAGAAAAATAGTATATAGAGATACTTGAACGCGTAACAGTCATTAAAAACATTTTAAAATGCAAAACTACTTTATTGACACTATAACCGTTAGTGTTCCTTCGCAGTGATTCTTTTATATCTTAATTATTATGTTTTATGTGTGTATGAGATCATAAAAAACAGAACAATTATTTCAACTTCTAAGCGTTTATGATACAAAATTGGGCAATTAATGCTTTCACATAATTGTGTAAACTGCATACTTTATCGAAATCAACCAATAATATATTATGTATTAACGACTCGGCCCTAAGCGAAATGTTATTAACGTAGATCTAAGTAGCATGTCGTAATTGCCATTGTACAAACAATATTAATTTCGAGATTGAAGTTTATTGCAAAGCAAAATTTAACATCTTTTTCGATTATAAGAATAAATACCGCAAATTCATTAAAAAATAAATACATGCATAAAGAAATGTTAAACACATCTCCTATATTAGGGCAAGAATTCAACCAACCTAAACAACACAGTTAAAATCTATTAAATCTTTTATTCATGGAATGATTGCGATTGTTTTCCGGCCACCACTTGCTTCTTTTTATGTCAAGTGCTCTAAAATAAAGCATTCATTATAACACTTTTGTACAGGAAATTCGTGATTTTAACAACGGCAAGATCAAATTCTTATGAAAAATTCTGGATACAAACATTTCTGTCATGGTATAATTTCCACGCGTTCTAACACTTTATTAAACAATATTCAAAAATATTCAATTAACTTTTTCTGTTGCACTTTGTACTTAATAATACTTTGAAAATTTTACTGCCATTACTAAGCATACATTTTTGTAAGATATAATGATAAATTTTGGTAAATATTATGAAATTAAATGACATTCTTGCATATCATACACCGGTGCTAGAAAACTCTATCATACACCCCCCATGTAAGACAAGTCGTGTGCTTTAAATGACGTCATTGACGCGCCCTTTTATGAATGAATTGCGTTCTTTGGGTGACGTCATTTTACAGTTATGAATGAAGTTGTAAGTTCATACGCTACTATAAGAAAAAAGTGCGTAATGAGAATATCAGTTTCCGAAAATAATTGACATGTTATATGCAAGAAAAAGAATCAAACACCGGCTGTCGGTACAGACGGGAATATCTAGCTCTCGGGTAACTGTTTAGCGGAAACTCGACAGAGCCTCGTTACCGCCGTAAACAGTTACCCTCGAGCTAGATATTCCGGTCTGTACCGGCAGCCGGTGTAAGATTCTTATATTATTACCAAGACTATTACAATGATAAGGTTAAAATATCAAAATGTCATTTTGCATTTAAATAGCTTCGCACTTTGATTTATTTTGTTTCTTTTGTTTGGTTTACGGCGCCTAAACACAATTTAAGTCATATGGCGCCGAAATATGAAAGATAACTTTTGCTTACCTCTGGTGTTACAAACTTAAAGCAACACCAGGGGCCAAAACAGACTCACAGACCCCATTAATTCGAACGCATTTAGTCGCCTCTTATGTTCACGCTGTGATGAAGGGTGGCTGGAATGCTAGTGCCGCAACCCATAAAGGCAATCCCCACAGCCACATAGGGAAACACTTCGGTTCAGATAACTATATTGGTTAAACCTAGGTTTATAAAAATTCATAGGACCATAAAAATAAAAGAACACTTGAAGCAATCACAAAACTGTTAAAATAAATACCATTTTCTCTGTGATTATCTTGGTCCTTGTTGATCTTGATTATCATATTTTACCATGTCCTGTTTAAGGTATACACAGCATCGCAAGGATGTTTTAAATGAAAAATGTTTAACATTTAAAAAATACGTTCCCTATTGGTTCTTCTTGAATCATAATACTTTAGCTACAAACGAATCTTGTGCATTCTTGTTTAATACCCTTTTGGAAAGTTTGCTTTAGAAAAGCACGTGACTGGTATATAAGGCTTACAGCTTAATATGGTAGGACAGTTAACAATTTTTATCTAGGCAAGTTAATAAAACAAGAGTCGGTTGAACCGGGTGATGCTCCCCGACTAGGTTTTGGACACAGAAAAGTATATCTTTTGTAGTTTCAGAGTTATGTCCAAGACAAAGTCCAAAGTGTGATAATTCCAAACTTAGGCAAGGCAAAGGTACTGTTCTTTGCACTGCACGTCTACTCAATGAGATCTATCTACTGACTTGCGCACGACACGTCTTTTCAATATGGTGATCATTTCTGTGAAATAGTTGTAAATCGGACTTCAAATAACGAAGTTATGGACCGGACACGATTTTACTGCAAGGTCATGCTGTGACCTTGACCTTCAAGGTAGCGACCCAAAGGTTGCGCGCAACACGTCGTCTCTAAATGGTGATCATTTCTGTAAAAAAGGTGTTAAATCGGACTTCAAATAACAAAATTATGGCCCTGACACGATTTTGCTGCAAGGTCATGCTGTGACCTTGACCTCTAAGGCAGCGACCTAAATGTTGCGCGCAACACGTCGTCTCAATATGGTGATCATTTCTGTGAAATAGTTGTAAAATCCGACTTCAAATAACGAAGTTATGGGGACGTACGGACGGACGGATATCCCGAAATCTTTCGGGGAACATAAAAAGCTTACTCTGAGGTGCATACTTAAGACATTGAATTATTCCGCTTTGTTCCCCTTCTAAAAAAAAGTAGAGAAAGACAAAATCACTACAGATAGCCCAACACGGCAAAATTGAAAATTTTGCATGCAGGCTCGGTATGATTTAGCCTGTTCTCGAAAGCTAACTATGCTGCCGTATACATACATTTCACGCCATTTCATCTGCTTAAATATTTGACTTTCATAATAGGTATAGTCTCAACAAACACGCTTACGTCCAGAAATTTGATAAAAAGATTGTTTATCTGTTGAAGTACGGCAAGAAAAGCGCAGACGGTGATCAACAATCGGGTTGCGAGGAACTTTACAATTAACAAGGAAGACAATGGGAAATTTTAAATAACACAAAAAATCTACAGATTAATTGATAAGGCTGTATATGAATACATATTCGTGCTGTAAAATATTTTTAAACTCAAAATATTTGTGTGATAGAGAATGACAATAAGGACTGTAGCGATCAAACATGTATATAATTTCTATCTGGTAAGAATACCTAGTAGTTAGACTTTGAGTTTACAAAACATGAAATGTAAATTTCGTAGCAAGACATAAAATGAAAATGAAACACAAAAACAAACTATTTGATATAAACATTAAAATCTAATATACATATAGGATATTGAATGAGTGTAAGTTCAATACTGAAATTATTGCACGAGTTAAATAAAATTATATTATGCGAGCCCGTGGCGAGCCTATAGTTTAACGCTAACATCTAGCACGTCTTTACACGGAGTCGCAAAATCGGCACGGGTGTGTGATAAAAACGTTTTTTTCTAACAAATTAAATTTCTTAGCTCTGGATGCAATAATCAAGAAACTAGATATCTAGCTAAAAAATCACTGCTTTATTCATTTGTTAATCTGTAACAACTCTACTTCATTGCGTTTCCGTTTCACAGTACACAATTTAGGCAGTTTAAACAGCATTACACGTCTCCGAGCGGAAATGGATAAATTTCAGAAATATATGTCTTTAAACAATAATGCCGTTCACTTTTGCATCTACAATACACGAGTTCTGATTACAAAATGATATTTCCAGGAATAAAGACATAAGGAAAAGCTACCGGATTTTGTTAGAACGTAATTATTTCCCAAATAGTCACAATTAATAGATAAAGTATCATGCAATAAATCCATACAAAAATATGTATGGCAGTCGCTTTAAATTATCTTAATGCTTACAAAAGTATAAAAAAATTCTATTACGTAATATTATACAATTGAGTGGTAAAATTGAATTTCCTCTTGTGTTTTCCAATTTTTGCCCAATAACGATATTGATTTTACATAAATAAAACAATAGAGAAATTGAATTCCGTACAGAACGCCAAAACGGCAAAATAAAAAAATGTTGGAGGCTCAATTGTTTGAGCTTGTTCATGGACCGTAATGGTTAGTGCTCTCGGATACAACATATGAAATGAAGTCATCTGTTATATGCATATCTTTATATATGCATGAATGATAAGTCCATGAAAGATCATTAAAATATGTCATAAACGTTCTTTTTCATAGTTTAGACCTAATATTTGCTTAACATCATCTGTAACAATTATTCAAATATTATACGATGAATTAAAAATTATACTATCTTAGTTTTCCAACTTGCACCAAAATTATATTACTTTTACACAATGAGACACATTCAACAGATCTTCATTTTCTGCCGTACACAGCAGCGGAACATGCTCACTTAATTTCCATTTATAAAACGGTTTAAGTACTGAGTTTGTTCGCCAAAGTTTCAGATCCCTATCATAAAACAGAGCCAACAAGTGCATCAACTAATTGACGGAATATTTTTATTTAAGATAAACTTGCTAAATGTAATTAGATTAGATATTTACAACATTTAACCATTATCTTAACTTCTTAATTAACCTAAAGTCCCAAAATGTTTCAATATCAACAAAAAAGGTCCAATTTAAATTTGTTTTGAAGGGCAATTGGTGACTTGCCTTCAATGGACATGTCAGAAAATAATAATAAAATTTCAGTTACGTCATTAAAGAACAAACCGGTCTTGTAACTGAAGTTTAGTGAGACAATCAAATCTAAAGCATTCCATATTACTAGCCACTTCTTGAAAAAGCCTGATATTTCCAAACTGTTTTGAGTTAGAAGTTAGTTTGAATTCAAATAATGTCCATAATAATCAACTAGTATATCAGACGTTTTTAAATCAAATTATTATTTCTGAAGTCGTCATTAATATCGTATTTGATTTACAGTTTACACTGTGCTAAATATATTTCCCCAATAATGCCTTAATATATTTCTGCACAGGAATAGATATAATCAAATCATCCACCAGGGAAATCCAAAACATCTTCTATTCAATGCTTGGTCACATTCCAGGATATATCCTACAAATGTTATAAAGCTCATATCCCTTGAGTTGAATTTGGAAGTAATGCAAAGGTATAAGAAACATAAATATTTGTGAAACATGCTAAATTTATTTACGGAAGAAACTTCTGTCTACTTTAAACTATAATTCTCACGTTCTTTGGTAGCGAAGCGCATTTCCTGTGCAATAAGGATTGTATTTGATATATTTAGTTATCTTTTCAAATTAAAAATTATATTTGATGTTTTATATTTTTAAGTCAACATATTTTTACAATTGTTGGAACCTCGTATCCAAACATTATAACACTATTTTTAAATTAATAAATTCATCAATTGTATGATTGGAATAATGTATTACGGTAATGATTATACTTTTATGTCATACCGAATGCATTTTATTCATCATAAATCAATATTATCATAGATTTAAAAAAAAGATGGAACGAAATCGAATTTTTCAGTCTGTCAATATTTTCGTGATTTTGGTAAAGAACGATGTATAATTTTGCAAAATAAATGTCATACCAAGTAGAAAATAATCTAAGGCAAATGAGATGAGTCATTCAGTGTACTATAATTGAGATACCTTTGATAACATACAGTTTGTTGCTATCCCATTCGAAGAAATTGTTTCCATAAAAATACAGAGCAAAAAGTATAATTATTTTTTTATGTATTTTATTATCTTTTTACATTACAATAACAATTGACATGTATCTTTTTTTGTAAGTTGTATAAAACTACGATCTGTCAGTTTTAGATAACACATGTATAAGAAATTAAAATGAATGATTTTATTTATCAAACTAAATATAAAATCAAGAAACCTCAGTGGAGTCCCTTTAATTTAGTTGTTCTCTGTCATCACATGCTTTAAGTATGACAAGGTTCATATCTCTTGCATCGGTTTTACAATTTATCTCTTCCTTGGTCGTAGAATGATGACACTGTAGAAAAGCAATGATGTAAGAACATGTAATAATTATTGAACACACTATTATTGAACACACTAGACAGCGTTTGTCTTATGAACCATGTGATGTAAAAGTATTGTGTGTTTTTTAAATTTATTTAATTATATCCCCCTTTGCATCGTTACATTATTTGTCAGGTATTTTTGCTTTTCCGTAGTTAAATGTTTGTACAGACATCTGTATACCTTTTCAATTTGAATGCGTCTTTTATCTTTAGTTCGGACTGGTACAACGTCCAGTATTAAGGTACTTTCAGTTGGTTCGTTCACAGGGCGATGGTATATACAAACTATCTAAGTTTAAGATTATAAAGTTTGTAACACAAAGAGTTTTTAAATATATTTCTTAAAATGAATACAGCCTTTGTGACATACTCCTACCTCGGATTCAAAATGTTTATATTATTTTTGTCACCATAAAATATTACTGTGAAGTCTTGTCAAAATCCACATATAGGTTTATGAGCAGTTATTGTTAGCGATATTGTTGCTAAATTTCATGACGAGTATGATTTAAATGACTTAGACACGATGTTTATTGAGCACTTTGTACTCAGGTATGCCAACTATAACAACAGCATAAGTCACCCTAAAACTTAAACAAAATTTAAATGGACAATTTGCTTGTGATTAATCTCATATACAGATATAAAGAAAGATCGTATAAGATTCAAAATTGTTTGCTTCGTAACGATTTTCGTTGAATTGCATCTCAAATAGTTTATGAATAATTGAATGTGTTTCCGTTGGGACATCTGAAACTCTTTCAGAGATCTGTATTTCTAGACCGACCTGAAAAAGACTATTAGCATTACAAGAACACAAATAATGACATATGTGTAAAGTAATTCCAACTGCGCCAATAATCAAAATAACATTTTTTTTATTAAGGCCAAACTATAATATAACTGACGAATTATTCCACTTCGATTTGGTTGTATTCAATTCTATAAATATATGTTCTCGGTGACGAAATATTGTCAATATCGTAATGGATTCCAAATTCGATAACATTTTACAACCTTGTCCAACACAAAGAACCCAAAAGAAAAAGAAAAAACGAACGATGCATTATAAATAAAGCTTATATATATATTTTCTCAATGAATGGAATTTCAAACACATGTTTTATGTAAATTCAATTCTAAGCTGAATATAAAAAGATTGCTGATTACATTATTTACATTGATATGAATTTATTTAAATTAGGCCATGAGCAATAATATCTAGGTAAACATATTTTTCAGGGGTCATTATAATGTGAACATACAAAAAATAATACTCAGTTTCAATGTGGTCCACATTGCATTTTAATGATATCATGACTACCATAATAGATTTAACTCTTTTTCATCAGTAATTGAATAAGCAAACATTTAATTAATTTAAATTTTCAACGGTTAATAATTTACAATATAACAGAACATCTTTTGAAACTGACACAAATAAAAGGAATGAAGCTATATCAATCAGCAATCGAGTAATTATTCAGCCCTCGAAATTAGATACCATTTCAGAAAATATCATGGTCCTGAATAAATGAACAATCAATGTCGATGGACAACAAAGGTTTGATGTTAATTCTAATTAACGCTATAAGGAGTACATAGTAGTTATTGAAACTGTCGTTAAAAAGATGTTATTGCTCTGTAGAGGAAGTTGTACTATACATCCATGAGCAAGATCACTAACAATACATTATTTTTTTACGAAATATCTTTCATTCAAATTTCGTTATTGTTTTAAGTCATGATAAAATAGTTTTATTAAATACAACACGACAGCATAGTCTTATCTTACTGGGAAAAAGCACCAGAAAGCAAGTATCACTAAGTTTCTACAGACAATGACGAATATGGCTCACACCAAGCAAAGTCATAAAATATTTTCCGTTTACTGTCTTTATTAAGAACTTAGTAAAAGTTAGCATTTGGACAGAGAAATAACATTAATAATTGCCAGTTGAAGCCATTCTATTCGATTGAATGACTTTTTAAAGTTCAAAATTTCAGAAATGTTCATTGTCTGCCATAATAACGTCTTTTATTGACACCCATCTAAAATACTTATATTAGTTTTCATTAATTTAAACAATGTGTTATTGAAATCTTATCATTTACATACATGTAATAAATTGCTATAAAATAAATTAACGGATTGAGTAGAAAGCTTAAATTTAAAAATAAAGTTTTCATTGCCTTTGGAGTTTTGTCTACTGAATGTCCATCATAAATAATGTTCCATGTTTTATGCGACATAAACGTATACAATTTGTCAAAATTGAAATTGACAGAAAGAACATTTGAGAGAATCATTTTCTTTCATTTTTTCGTCCGTCTCTCTGTTAAAATATCATGATCGCTTTGTTTCTTTTAAACAGAGGATTGTAACTGCTTAGCAGAAATGTTATCCACAATAAGATGACCGCTGATTTGACTTTCTTCGATCTATGATGAGGTCACAATAAGCCAATCAAAATTCAATATTTAGTATATAATTAAAGGCTCATTGGGAAAATATTGTGCAGTGACTGTTATTACAGATTGGATATAAATGGAGGAATATTCTTTCAGAATAACTAGCCAATACGGTATAGGTGTCTGTATTTTCACAGTCATAAGGCCGACATGTTTCTTTTGTTATTTTGTACCCTTTAAGGAAACTTTGCTACAGAAATATATTAAGAATGATAATTAGAGGAAAAGAAAAGACACAATAATTGGCTTGACAACTTAAATAAAAGATTATTATGTGATAATTTCCTTTCGTAATATTTCCCTTCGCCATGATCTCCGCACAATGACGTTGACGGCGATGTTGTTTCATGTATCACTATCTTTATCATTTAGAAAAATTGCCTATGTAAATACCCATTTAAAATCAACATGAAGCCAATTTCATTTTCAAAATGAACTTAACTTTACAATTACTGATTTGAAACAGGAAATTTTACGCTTTGCACTGATTCAAACCATTAAAATGGTTTTGAAATAAAAGAACAAGTTTAGAACAAATTACTGATACCGTCTATGAACAGTCTCAATCAAAACAAGCATGCAACATTTAATTTTTTTATTTTTATGTTTTGTGCGTTTTTATTCTGTTTTTTCCCTATTATATTATTTTTCTGGATGTATGTCGCCATTTAATTCCATACTATTTCTGATGACACAAGTCACTTAAAAAGTTGAGCATCCTTACACGTATTTATCATGCAACTACTATGGTAACTGCCCGATAACACTTGCCTGATAAATATTTTTGATATCAGGTCAGTAACCTGATATCAAAAATTAGCCCCGCCCATTTTAACGGACTTTTTTCAATTGCTTAATATATTCTCATTTTCATCAGCATGTGAATTCTACAATGTAATCTCATACCCTTACAAGTCTTGAATCAAGATGCGATATTTAATTATTTATTAATTATTTCGATTTCAATTACGAATAAATTAGATAGCGAATAGTTTTAGACCAACAAAATGAAGTGACGTCATAATTTATATTGCAAATGACATCATCGATGTTCACGTCATACTATACATGTAATCATAACAAACAGGCTAGACGATTTTCTTTGAGAACTTGTAAATGTTTATTTTATTTCGCCGGATTATTATTTAATAAGTGAACAAATTGTTTTGTTTAAAAAATAAGACACATGTTTGTGTAGCTTGTGTTTGATTGCCGATTTGGCTTTTCTTTGATTGAAATTATCGTGAACTTTTGAATTTGACAATTCAAGACAAACATTGCAGTAAAGTTTAGTTTATGTGATTCTAAGTGGATTTTTGGATCGATGTTTAATTTAAAGGTAAGAATTTTATCGTATTTGGCCTACGTTCTGTGAGTCGAAAGAAAAAATGGCCGCCATTTACAAATTCTAAGTTTCAGGGGCGGAGGAATTTGTTTTCAAGAATTATTTCTTTGAACAAAAAATCAAAAATCCCCCTTTTTAACGAAATTCGCTATTTAAATGTAGATTATTTTGTTATTATGACAGTTATTATGTAATACATGATAAATAGAAAAACATACTACTGTCTTTTGATATCAATTTTATCAGGCTCGGCTGATATGGGCAGAAAGGGCTCGGCAAGCCTCGCCCTTTCTAGCCCATATTAGCCTCGCCTGATAAAATTGATATCAAAAGACAGTAGCATGTTATTCTCTATGTATACGTTTCCTTCTTTCTTTTTCTGCGATGTGAGCTCATAGACGTTATAGGTATGTATTGGTCATCATATATATATGTTCGGTCATATGTCTTATTTATAAAATCAATTAAAATTTATCACAGAACCCATACGTGCAATATAAATCTTTTTGCTTTCCCTGCCTTTCTTTATACAATCTTCATTATTAGAGTCTGTAATTTTCTTGTAGTTTTGTTGTGATTAATGCTTCCGAGGGATCACTTTGTTTCCAAATTTTAATGCTTGTTCCGAACTTGTTATGTGCAGTAGTTTTTATACAGACGTCTGCAGAATGCAAATCAGAAATCTTTCATTACGAGAAACGTGTTGCCACACAATTGGCACTAATTATTTCACGAGATTTATTTAGACGGACACGAGTTTATAAGGCATGGTCAAAGCCTATTCATTTTAGAATGCTCTAATTTTCGTTTGTCAGTTTCAAGTTTATAAAGCATTATTTTTTTATCAAAATATTAAGATACATATAATTTTGTATCCTGATATTAAATAAAACATAGCGAACAAATGTTAAAAATTGTTTGACTATTTTACCAGTGTCTACAACATAACGAAATTTTGCTTTTGAATATATTGCTTTAGCCATGAAAGGACATTTATTCAAAATAAATATCAAGAATAAAAATAATTATGAATACTGGGGATAAAGGTGTGTAACGAGATTGATGAGAGATTGCGCACATGCTTAGTTCTCTAGTGAACAGACTGATCAAATTAAGTCAGCAATTTTGACCTATCCACTTTTGTTTTGTTTTCAAAGGGTTTCCCCTTTTCAATGAAGCACTTTCATCATCATATAATTTGATATTTAGGTTTTAACGTTTGAAAGCGAAATACTTTAGTCCTGTGTATTGCATTATTAAAGACAATACCTTAAGTTACACTAAGTCACAATTTAATATTGCCTCCTTTAATTTAAATCGATACATAAGCAAAATGTTAGGGACAATTGTAAGATGAAATATAATAGAAATTTCCCCGTATGCCAAAAAGGTTCTTTTACATTTAATTCTGAAGTTTGCAGTATGTTAATATTTGTGTAAAATGAAATTTCATGTTTCATGGAATGAGCTTAAATAACAGTATTATCGTGAGAATTCTAATTTTATTGCTAAAAAGAAAGCAATGCAATGCACAATATATTCATAAAATATGAGCTCAATGTACAAAATATTCAAAATTTAGGGCAATGATCGTGTTAAGTGTGAACGTAAACTGCTCTTATGAATAAAATAAACAATTCTAAAAAGACAAAGTTTTACTACTGAGTGTCATAATTGTTTAATTTGATCGTTTACCGCTCGGAGAAACTCACATAGCTCGAATTCGCTGTTTGCTTCACTGTATATCTATTTGCATAAATATTACTATATAGGGGTGTCAATAATTGTTACAATAATATTAAACAAAAAAAAATAAAAAAATAAAACAAAAGAAAAAAACCAAAAACAATAACCACCTCAAAATTGTAAAACTTTACGTTGAATTTCCTGCAAATTGCGTCCTATATTGGAGTTTAGGCATATATGTCTTACCGGAAACCAACATATCTAAATTGTGGCAAGTAAGACACGTACACCCCATTGACTTCTAGACCCCTTAAGATATTAAGATGACTTCTAGACCCCTTGACACTTAGACCCCTTTTTACATGACTCCAAGACATTTGGACCTCTATCAAGTTTTGTACTTAAGAAGCCGAGATTTTCGTGAATTAATTTAAAGCAAATAGCAAATACCCCAATTATTTTGATAACAAAGTATTAAAATCTTAAAAGCAATAAAGCAACATTGATTTTAGGATTTTAATTCATTAAATGTTATGTTGCATAGAAAACCAATAATTAAGTAGCATTGCTTCATAGCATTAAATATATATTTGTTTTTGTTTTGTTTGCTTGGGTTATTTTGTGTTTTTGTTTTTGCGCGATTTGTGCATTGCGTGTTTATTTCATACATGTACCTCAATTCTATAAGTTTGTAAAGAATTAATATTTTCAGTGTGAAACATATGTATTTTATATTGGCGATGAATAATTTACATATCTACTTAACCAATGTTACATATTGAATTG
The DNA here is from genome assembly GCF_026571515.1 of Ruditapes philippinarum. Classification (NCBI taxonomy): domain Eukaryota; kingdom Metazoa; phylum Mollusca; class Bivalvia; order Venerida; family Veneridae; genus Ruditapes; species Ruditapes philippinarum. The sequence continues at coordinate 116,268 of NW_026865474.1, read as the reverse complement.
ACTTGTCTGTAGTTCTAAGATGCAATGATTTCATTTTAATTGTATTTACATTACAAATTAGAGACCAAAAATACCAAAAAATACCAATCAATCGTTTATTTGGTGTTATTTGAAAACATAATCCATGTAACAAATAACGGCTAGATATGATTTAATATATTTCAGTATATCTATTTAATTATATATAATAATCAAATTTGTAAAAAAATATATTTTTATCCGGAAGTAACGTCGGCATGGGTGGAGATGTCCTAGGTGCAATGTGTCAATGGGTCAAGATGTCAAAGAGTTCAAAATTTGATAAACCATATACAGTTGGTCCCCCGTGATTGGGATATCCGGAATACAATCATGGTTATTATCTCAAAATACTAATTATAAAATTTCTTTGCATATAACAAAATAAATATATTACAATCTTCGCGGAATAATATATTGATATTGGCGTCGGTAGTTAGCACTACACTGGGTGAATGACACGCAGGTAATATAGAATTTGAAGCTAATATTAAGACAGAATAGTTTGCATTTCTTTTTGGCATAATTATTATTTTTGACTTATGACATCGACAACGTATGCAACAATGATCCATGAATCGAATGATTATCAGACATCTATTCTAACATCTCCTGCAAATAACATCTTTTATGGGAATTCAATTTTCTTTTGGGAATGAAGAGGCAGTTTTATGAAATACAAGTTGACAAATTCAGAGAATAATGTCACCTTACATGACGAAGTTGGTCACTTATTTGATGAAAAGTAATTAGAATTTTGCCAGATGGACTTTGTCCCGCAACAATTTACGTCTTTTGATCACATGGCATAACTACATTTTTAATCAAATAGCACACTGTTATGTCATTTAAGGTTTCTAAATATTTGAAAAAACACGTTATAAGCTGATGTTATCAGACAATTATGTTAATATAAAATGAATTTGACCTAATTAAAATGTAAAGACGCATTTTTTTTATCGTCAACTATTTATAGAAATTAATTCAACGAATTTATGCGACAATTCTAGAGAAAATTGAAATAATTTGTGATTTAATACAACATAATAGATACATGTACCAAATGGGAACAACAAATATTGAATAATATAAAAGATATGAACATTCATGGCGCTTTCTATGTGATACATATATTCTTAGGACACATATGATGTATTAAAAGGTAAATACCCCTAATAACTCAACATATTCAGAATGAAATGAGTTTTCAATTATTTTGGACAAATTGAGATCTTAGTGCACACACATTTTCATGAAACTCAAAAACTCCAGAACTCTATGTTGATTAATGGTTTGCCCTGTCCTGTTTTTGTTTGGGGTCCGCCTGGGCTCCTTGCCACTGGTTCTTGTTGCTGGGTCATATGGGGGTTGCGTTCATTGAACGCCGCCTTTCCTTGTTGATCTTGTTTACCATATTTAGTTACATTAAAAATATTAATTATTGTAAGTAAACAATTTTTACCCGAAGATAGGTCATTAGATTAGATGGATGTTTGCAGCTTTGCATCGTTTGAAAATAGTTTTTGGAATGATTACTACAGACAGTTACTAGATTTACTCGCTTACTATACTCATGCTCAGTGTAATTGATGCACGTTTTAGAGTATAAAATTTACGATGTGCTTTTTCAGAATATTAGATAGTAAGGTTTATTGTCATTCGACAACATCTCACGGAAATTTATTTTTGCAAAATTCACTCATATCGATCTGAGAAATATACTGATTTTGATCCCGTATGAGACCTTTTACTGACACTTAAAAGCATTTAAAAAACGTGATAGTTTTAGTTAAATTGTGAGCAAAGCCAAGGATATCAATTCGTCAATCAAAGCACCTGTCACAAATGTCAATGGTTTCAAATATGGATATAGATACGCCTATAAGGAAAGTCGATAATACCAAGCGTTTAAATGCGCCTAGTCGTTGATTGTTAATCAGATAATAGCCATATACGGCCAGCTTAGATAATATTATTTGTCTAAATAGTCAGAAGATACACGTTTTGCTTAAACTATGATAACATTTTTTATCTACGTAATATGTTTTGATAGAAAATTGTCCAAATGTACGCCACAAAACTGTTCTGTCTAATTAAAAAGTCTTCTTATATTTTGCTTTATCTATCTAATTTGACATTGCTTCATAGCTTCATATGCAACAAATAACAATAAATCATGAATGAATAATTATAGTATGTCTATTTGTACGGCTTATGCAGTAACATTTGTGATGAGAATTTCAGTTTGCTTCAGGGAATCATGAACGTTAAATGCATCTCGAAAAATCCAGTGGATAATGTCTTCTTACATTAAAAATAAAATAAACATGGAAACAGTGTTGCTATGTTGTTAAAAGAAGCATGTCTTGTTGCTGGGTCGTGTGAGGGTTGTGTTCATTGTTGATCTTGTCTTTCATATTTGCACTTTGTCATTATCCCTTATGTAAAGACTCAGTCAAATCGATTTGCAATTTTCTTTCTATATTCTAGTGATAAATGCTTCAGAGGGATCACCCTTTCTCCGGAGTTTTTTTTAAAGAACTATAAAAAGAATAAGAGTAAATACATGAAATACCCATTTATGATTATAACAAATAGCAAAGTTAATATTTAATTATAATGGTGTAAGTTTCCTTTTAAGGGCACTCACACTCGATTTCCCTACTATAAGCCTGATGACCAAATAATTAGAAACCTGATGACCAAATAATTAGAAATAAATCTTACATAAATTGATATAGGTCAGGAAAGTATTTCAAAACGATGTTAATATGTACAATAAGCACAACTCTGACCGTATCACCTGAAAGGTTTGCGTGGTGTAGCAAATATCAACATGTCATTTATATGGAGACATTTAAGAGAATCGTACGAGTTGCACAAATAATGATTGAATACGATAACCAATGTAAAGGCTAACATAAATTTGTCTTCTCATTCGAAATATTTCAGATTGAAGATACTGTTAATCATAAATTTTCCCTGATCAAGATAAGATTTATACTTTCTTGAAGTAGTATGATAAGCTTGGTGTACTTTTTGAAAAATGGAGATCGTCCGATATAACCGCAATGAAAACTGAAATAAATAGCTGAAAATTACATATTCAGATTGATTAAGTTTATGAATGGTAGATAAAAGAAAGGTATGTCACGTCCCCTAGAATGCTGTTTGACAAGGTGACAAGTTGATAACTTTCTGCAGATACAATGAAAACACAACAAAGAGTTAACAAAGCTAAATGTAGACGATTTTTAGACTATTGTTAAACAATTTGTATGACACTATTTTTAAAACAGTTTGTATGGCAAAGTTAATTTTGATTTTGTACTTTAATGTACTGCAGTTGTTAAAATTGACCACTTAGTTATAACTGTATGACGACTCGTTTTCACGACATGCCGGTTACAGTGATTTATAATTCATGTTTTTTATCAATAACTCTCACGACAATAACTGCAGTGCACAACCCTCGTACATATATCAGTTAGAGCTGATGCTAAAGTATAAAATGCAATTTCGTCAAGGTGATGAAAAGTGTTCACACTCAACTCTATAAAATGTGTAAGATTATATAAATAACGAAGATTTTTTTAGAGATAATAATCGATTTAATTGGGTTTTCGTGTTGATTTACAGCACCTATAATTAATTCCACCTCTCATGACGTCAAACGTTTTCCAAGTTCCATATTATAGTGCACTAGTTAGGAAGATATTTGCGTCTGTTATAAAACAGTTCAAATTTAAAAATGAAGAACAATGACGATATGCTCGTAAAAGTATCCGGAATATGTTAGAAAGTGTTAAATGTAATGTCTATTATTCTAAGTTGGGCTTTAAACCTTTATTGAAATACGTGTCATTAAATTAACAATATTTATTAAAATCACAGTTTGGCCTCTCACGTAAGAAGCATACAAACATATGTTGCATAACAAAATTGATATTGCAGGAAAATCTCAGACAACCGTTCGTTACATAACTACGTCAAAACCTATGCATTACGCAAACAGCATTAAACTCGCTTAATATAAGAGTTACAGTATAAACAGTTTCAAACTAACTCTTTTCGAAAGAATCTGATAAAAATAATGTTATATTGCTCGTTATTGCTCTACATAATAGTGTAAACGTGTGAAATTTTACTAAGAGACAAGAAATTCAATTGTAATCAATCATCAGTTCTATGTTTAAACGTGTGAAATTTAAGCGTTAAGTGTTATTTGAAAAATAAATAAAAATAAAAAAAAACCGCCAACTCTAGTATAGTATTTGACTTCCGTTCAAAATACTAAATTACCATACCCCTAAAATCATCGGCTAATTATAGTGTATAGTGTGTTATAGAGTCTTTATTATTATTATTATTTTTGCCCAGCAAGTGCATTTAAAAATGGCTCCGGCTCCCTTTTATTTGCGGAAATGTATGAAAAAATATGTTCCATTTTTTGCCTGTCAGGTTACATTTCATTTTAAGTCACTTCTACAAGTACCATTAGCACAAAAGTTAGCTGTCCCTTTCTTTTTCACACTATATTCGATTTTTGACTTTATTTATTTTCTTACAATTGTATAAAATTTCTTAAAATATTGCGTGTAAACGCTGGTCAAAAACATGTTTAAATGCGTAGTTGAAAGCAGGGTCTTTCAAATAGAAATCTGTTATCACTGGAGTCAAAGGGGAAGCGGTCTCACACAGCGAAATTCAGTAACGTCACTCTAGTAATCATCGCGTTGTTTTATTTCTTTATTCACTGCGTATGATTTTTACGCGAGTGTAAATTCGAAAATATGTCTGTGCGGGTAATAGCGAGTGAAACAATAAGTTAAGCAATTGATTTCACAGATAACCATATACCATCCCTGCGCTTAGGCAGTTTTGTCCAGTGCAAAAAGTACCCCTTTAAATAGATGAACAATGTGTTTTAAGGTCATCATTTTACGTGCGTTTTGGTCTGGTTCCATATTATAAAGGCCCAAGAAGCTGTCTTTTTATCGGAAATCAACCAGATGAGCACTCCATTATTTGTTTTCGGAGATAAGAAAATATGGACAAAAATGAAAATAATCAATGTTTTGCAAATAAACTGAAAAACAGATAATTGGTACAGAAATGTTAAGCATATGTATGTGAATGTTTTTATTTACATGTACTTTACAATATACTCGCAATATTAATCGTGTTATTCCGCAATAAATCATGCCTCTTATTCAAAAAGCCGAATAAACAGAACAGAACAGAAATTTTATTCAAGATTTGTACATGGTACATCATCTTACAATTTGTACAATTTAAATATACTATACAATAGTCAGATGACATTTAATGTACATAAATATAGCTATAGATCTTAACATACATACTGTTAACAATGAAAATATAGATAAAGAATACAACATGAAATATTCTATTTACTTCCTACATAGAGGATTAACCATTCATTATTACATATTATAAGACATGGATGTTCTATTAGCCATAGCATCTCTGATAAAGTAAGCCAAGTTACACAATATTTTCTTATTATTACAATTTAACAATTCAATAAATTTGAACATACTTGGTCTAACATAGTAGTATCTCCTGATATATTTTTTACGAATTTCAAGAAAACAGGTACATACTAATATAAAATGGTATTCATCTTCAATATCACGAAGTGAATTGGTTTGTAACTGTAAGTCTCTGATACAAGAAATAATTATGTCGATAGTATTCAGTATTATGTGTAACCAAACCAAAGGAAAGAATTATATATGGGTGTTGTCCATTGTAAACTAATCCATTTAACGATCGAAACGCATATAAAATCTACGCGACTAAACGGTTCTACGATTTAACCATCCAAACAGCACGAAACCAGTTAGCCGGCTCTAGTGTTATAGTGTTAAAAATTCGCTCCGGTTGATTTGACGTCACGATAAATGCGCTTAAATGTTGTTCTAACTAAAAAAAACATACTCAATCAAATCGAGTCTGCAATTAACTTGTAATTTCTTTTGATTAATACTTTCTATGGACCATCCTTCTTCCAGATATTTTACGACATGTACTGATATTGTGTGATTTATTTTTAACATAACTGACTTTAACTATGTAAATAATTTGTTTTCGTAGGTATATAACCATACAACTTACTTTTATTACAGAAGACATTCAATGACTGACACAAGATTCTTCATTCAACATCGTTCCAGAATTATTCCGCTAACTATGCAGAGACAAACTGTCAATATGTCATCGGAAAAGACGATTAGCATCGTTAATTTTACTCAAGGGCTTGGCCTAGGTTAATATCAGGATATTTGCAATTAGGAAAAATGGTGAATGAACCTAACCTTTGAGAGTTTTATTTACAGTAGATATTTACTTTGTTTGGTTTTAGTGTACAATATGATGTGGGTCAGTTGTTTTGTTATTCTCTCTAATAGTGACACACACGTATAGCCAGCGCTTGCATCGTCTGTCTAATAGTATCCGAAATATTGTTTGGGATATCTTTTTTTCAGCAACAACTGACTTAAATTCAATCATACTGCCGCGAAACTTTACTAACCTAAAGGATATGTGCATATTACCAAAATGTTCCAGTTCAATGATTTTTTCACAAAATAATACCCTTTTTATTCATTTTAGCAAGAACATTAACGTTGTTTCTCAGCAACCAATTATTAGTTTGCATAAGCAGCATTATCAATGATGTTAAACTGTTACTCTGCATTATATAAATTCAATATAACATTCAATATAACATTTGAATTGTGTAGGTAAACCTTACTGTCAAAATAATAAAACAAACTACGTATATACACACACAAAACGCCTTTAATTTTTATTAAAAAGTTTAAAATTCCCTAAGATTCGATATCATATCTACGTTACAAACATTGTCCGCGGGTCATATAATTCTTTGTAAAGTATAACAACAATGACCATTCAATAACGGTCTTTTCATAATCCATGCACTTTTATTACCTATCTAGCGACTGTGTTTAAGTTCAATTTTTGATACTATTCAGTGCATACGTATAGAGATTTTGTGCTCTACTGTGTACATATTATACACCCCTGATGAAGACATTATACGCCGTATTTATACTTTAACACTGTATAAACGTTTTTTTCTCTCCATTTATATATATTTTGGTCCATACATTAAAACTTACACAGTGGTAATTTTATTTTATTTTGGTATGTAGGAGTATTTGATGCCGTAGTTTATGACAAAATTATACCAACGTAATATTACAGTGACGAAATTGTAAATTGTAAATAAAAGTTTCCTTTTCTGTCAGTCATTCTACTCAGTGGGATACAATGTTTTTTTACGAAATACCTAAGGGTGATTTTTTTATTGCTTTTTGATATATCGTGTGGAATAATTTTTCGCCTCATAAGGTAGAAGTAGTGTGTCATCTATGGAAATTGAGTAAAACAAAGGTACAGCCTTGCGACAAAAAACGATGTCGGGTCAGCATGGTAAACTTCATAGCACTTCGGTCTGTACCTTCTTTTCGATCTAATTTGTTTTATAAATTTTAGTTGTTTTTAACTTTAATATTTACATCGCATTTTTACTTATCATCGTTTATATAACATTTTATATATCCAATAACTTCATATGAGGGCAGTTACTCAAAGGAGAGTCTAATTATGGATTTCAGTGAATAATTTTACCCAGATTAATATACAGTTTTACAAATAGATAAATATATACCTTTCTTTTGTAAAAGAGTGGCTTATTAACAGTAGTTTTGTTAAACACAAAACACAACCGTGGATGAAGTTAGGAAATTGTAATAGGTCTAACAAGGGTTTTTGATAATGGTTAAAGACTGTCGGTGCCATTTACGCGGGTGTTTTCGTGACAATGTTCGCCCTCTTCCTATTATCAATAAAGAATATAAGGTTATATCTTAGTTAATTATGGTTTTACTACTTTAATATTGTAGCATGTATGCCACATGATCGTATTTTTTTGTAATCGTCAATTAATGTCATTTATTTTATTTAGAGTGACATATTGCCCATCAAAGTTTAAATCGTGATTACATAGGTAAAACCGAAAAAGACCTTACATTTTGAGTTCATTTTTGTGTATAGGGGTTACTTTTGTCGGCGGTGTCGGCGGCGGCGTCGTTGTCGGCGTCGTTGTCGGTGTCCCATTAAGCTTGTCCGGAGCATAAGTCAGTCATTATAAGTCGGATTGACTTTAAACTTGGTATGCATGCTTTTTATAATGACCCGAAGTGAATTGCACAGTAACTAGTACTATGCACTCCTTAAGTTTTGTGTTATTGTCCTTTGTTAATTTTCATACTTTATTTTTGTCCGGGCCATTTCTCCTAAAGTATAAAAGGTATGGACTTGACTCTTCACATAGATAGATCTCTTATAATAAAATGTTCTATTCTCTACATATGACTATTGATCACACGGCTAGGATAAATCATTAATCATGTTCATTTTGTAAACTTCCGTTCTGTTCTCGTTTATTTGCTTTTTTTTCACATTTCAGATTTTTTGCTAAGTTCCGAGGTAGAACATGTGTATTTTGTAATTAACAACATGTGATATGGAATTTGAAATGCATCCTAATGTCCACTGGACATTTCAATAGTCAAAACACTTTTGTTAGTTTCAAATCACTTTTATCAAATTTCACATACCCAAAATAAACAAAAATATTCCAAAGAAAATGAGTAAAGCATTATTCCCTCTTTAATTTTATAGTAGACTTATATTTCACAATCAGACCTGTCTATCATAAATACTAACAGTGACATAAAATAGTTTTGTGATAAATAAAATGTAAATGAATACAGGGTTGATTCTCATCATACGCCGCTCTTATCTGATATTTAATTGTGTTATTTCTTATCAAAATAACAAGAAGTGCCAATAATATTACATGCTGTCATTGATCAGGAAATGTATTTGATAATTTACTTTCTACTTAATACATGTAGCTGTCATATATGATAAATGTTAGATATATCACAGAAAAGTTAAAAATTCACCAATTGATAATAAACACGTTGAAAAGTCTTATATAGTTGCCTTTAATGTGATTGAAACAAATTATCCATTATAAAATGAATGACCTTAATATAACAAGCAATCATTTAACCGTAAAGTGAAATATAACTGTCCGGAAAGAAATTTAAGTACGGGAAAATAAGGGTTTAATGAAATCAGACATGAGGAAAGTGCAGTTTAACGTTTATCACTGAGGATTGGAATAAATGATTTCGTTTTATGTAAATATATAAGCTTATTAAAATACATATAAATATACTGATCAATAATTGTCATAGGTATATTTTATGATATTTAAGAAATGTTAGTAGAGTTGAATCAATATATAAAAAACGTTGGAATCTTTTTTTGTTTTTATTAACGTTCAGAGAAGAAACATTTCTTGAAAAACAGCAATAATGAAGTTCAACACGCTATCTGAAACATTTATCTTTAACACTCAATCAATCAGGAATCTCCTGAAGCATACCTTGTGCTAATTGATATATAGATAATTGATGCTTAACCTAGCAATACAAAAAGCAAATGGGTTAGTGATAAAAATTAATGGTTAAAAACAACTGACTCACTAAAACAAATATCTGTTCTTAATATTTTGCTTCTATTCTAAAAGTTGATATTTTCTCACAAGGAAAGGAATTTGAGAGGTAAAATATTTCCATCTTAAATATTATCAAAAAAATAAATAAAATCAGTTTCTTTTTAACATTTTTATATCAATATATTTTATTTTATAACATATCAATTTGATTACTGTTGATAAAACACTATATACACTTATCAGATATGCTGTGCTCTTGGTTATCGGTTATTCATTGCACCACTAGCGATATCGGTAATTAATTAAACAGAGCTTAAAAATAGCAGATTTAAGTGGTATTCTATAATAAGGCACTCTAAAATGGTGAAACAAATATTTTAAATAGGCATTTATGAAAAATGGTTCTTTGTGTTTGTAAAAAGTAAAAATAAATCAAAACCATATAGTTAGCTTTCTTCCAATTTGTATACAGGACACTTTATAAGAATACAGCACAACTAGGATATCTATGTTTTACCATTGGAGTATACTATTTTAAAATGAATTCAATAATACTTGATACTCTTGTAAGTGAATTATGTTTTTTACGTTTAAAAGGAAATACTCTGAAATAAAAAATGTAAAATACACACTGTTTGGAAACTTTGGGGGAAGAAAACGAATTAAACACGATTTAAGTCACATCTTCTTTAACTCCAATTCTAATGCTCAGATATGTTTTTATTTAGGTTGATTTGATTAGAATCACAAAGCTATTAAATTATATAGTTACATGTGAGCGTTATATTGACAAAATGACCAAACATATCAATTGATGCTAGTAGTATAGATATCAAATTATTTTGACATCTGTTCACAAAAAGAATATTATTTAGAAACAAAAATACAAAAGCCGTCCAGGTGTTGCTAATCAACAGAAGGAAAACATTAGTATTGAGAAAGCAATATAGGGTCGAGAATTCAATAAATGATTGGTTATATATCGAATAGTCTACTTATACAAGAACGTTCATTGTGTGTCGAATACTAGATTGAACTACCAGTTTATATATCGAATACCCTATTGAACTACAAGTTTGTGTCAGTAATTTGATTATTTTGTGTTCTTGATTTAAAAAAAAACATATCAAATCTCCACCATTGTTACCTAGATGTAAAAATGTGATAGGGTTTATAGAAAGTGATACAATACCTGTACATGTCCTCTTGTTGCCTTAATAGACTGGTTCCTATCATCGTTTATATAGCATTACAGAAATTTACCGGTGAGGCGGACATTGTTGAAGAAGCATTCCCATTCTGAGAGGCAGTTATCTACGTCTTAGTTTATTACTCTGTACAAATGTCTCTGGTTGCTTGTACTACTGATTAATTTAAAAAGAATAAAATTACAACAAGAAAACAACTGAATGTTTTGAGCAAACAAAGAGTAAATTCTGTCATCTCTACTTATGCTACATTTGTAAACAAAATGTATATAAATATTATTGAAATAAGATATTGTAATAAAATAAGGTTAAAGATAAAATAAATATCAATTAAAATGTGAAATATCATGATTTATGTATTTCCAATTATAACCCCTTTTTGCTTTATTTCTGTACTTGTTCAGTTTCAACCTTCGGAGTTGGTCCATCAATGTAAAGTCTAGTCAGACAGCAAGGATATGACAACTGTCCTTGACAGAGTCGTATCTCTTACAATGTAAGCATTATGGTTAAAATCGTGTGATGTTTCTTTTTATAATTAGTTTAAGACTGTGTACTTGACACAATAAAGATATGTTTCAATAGTTTTGCTCTTAAATAGTTTAACTATTCATAAAATAGTATATGTGAGTCTAAATTGGATGGGAATTCAGCTGAATGCAGTTTCTCTGAAAACTTTAATTAAATTTCCTAATATACTGTTTTATTTAGCTAAATAAACTTCTCAAACAGTGTCTTAATTTATAGCAATAAAAGACCATATATAATCAAATCACACACAAGGGAAATTCACAAGTTTTTTTTTTTTCAAAACATGATCACTTCCTAAGATAAATTCTACAAATGTTAACTAGCTCTTTTCCCCGTGAGATAAATTAAAATCAGTGCGGAGGGATATAAAACTTGAAAATGCAAACTGTGCTTAATTTATTCACGAGAAAAAAATCATTTTAATTCAAGACCATTAACTTTTTTCAATCTCGAAACCTAATTTCCGTTACAACTGAATATCATAAATTACAAGGAAATTGAAAACAACCAGAGACTTAGTTTTAGGTAGATGCAAAGCTTTCTCACATGGAAGAATCCATTGGCCCATTGGCACTGAAATGGTTCAACGCCATAACTTTAACAGGCCAGTGTTGGGAGTTTATTTTATTAAAGAAAACATAAACCGGAGGTTAATATAACTAACAATACAGCTTTCCAAACTGACTGACGAACCAATATCGATAACATTTATTTAAAATAAAATCAGAATAAGTCCTTAAAACAAGACAACATCTAGTTCACGTGTATGTCAAACCATTACGTATGTTTTAATGTATATTTATTTTGCATTGAACGAAACAGTATTGACAACAAGTAAAGCTTTGATCCACATGCTTCCTTTCATACTCCTTTGTTCAGCCTTTTTTCTTACAACAATGATTTTATAAAATTTCTTCAATATTCACACATAAAGATACTGTAATGCCTAACAATATATGTTTATGTTTTCAGTGTGTTATTGGTGCTTGACATTTATTCCTCTCCCTCCTCTTGTAATGAAAAGGAAAACTCATTTGAATGGTAATCTGTTTTCTGACAGTGATTGATTCATTTATGTGTTATTTAGAATTTAATAGTATAAAATGTCCCTGAATTATGGTTTACATTAAAGAACTTGATAAGAATAGATAATTGTCGTTCACACAGTATTGCCACCGGCATTAAATGTGACCGTAATATGAATGTTTATCAAGTTAAGGATGTTTGTAATCTAGTATTTTACTCAAAATAAACAAAAGTACGGGAAGGAGGTTTTGCTTTTTGTAATTGATAGGGATAGATGCTAAGCCGTGAATTTTGTACGTAAATATATCCGGTAACATAAAAAATAGCTTTGTTTTCCTCCTCATTTTCTCAATTTGATAAAATTTATGACACTTTTACATTGGCACAGAGCTGACATATGTGTTTTTTATCACTAAGTAATGCGCACGAGATATAATGTCGTGTGCGCGAGATAGTTAAGTGGTGCGCACGAGTTGCTATTGCGTGCACATAAGTTATTAGTTCGTGCGCACGAGATAATTAAATCATTAGCACGAGTTACTTAGTGGTGCGAACGAGATAATTAAGACATGCGCGCAACATAATTAGCAAGATTACACTTTACATAAATGGATGTTGTTCCTAAACGTACGGTGAGTGGGAACGGTATGAAAGCGGAAAAACGGTGGTACAATACAAAATATTATACACTGTAATACACAACTCTGCGACGGGTAATATTAGGTAAGTCAATCGTAGATTTTGTAATACGACTTAATTATCTTGTGCGGTCTACATAGTTACTCGTGCTCATTACATAGAAATTCGTGCTCACAACATACTAACTCGTGTATACGACATAATTATATTGTACCCACAATATAGTTACTGGTACTCACGACATAGTAACCCGTGCGCACGACTAAATTGATTTTTGTTGTTGTTTTTGTAGCTGTCAGAGATGAATGACCATCTAGATTAATTGAGAAATTTCGTCTCGCCCAAAGATCGATCGGGCGACCCCTTGAATAAAATAAGATGCGCTTCTTATTAACCTTAGGGGGTAGGGGGGTAGACTTAATAGTAAGGCTTGTGGATTCGTCAAATTTTCAAGTCAGTCTTGCCCATAAAATGACTTCCCGATACACATTGAGGTCTGTTCCTCAGGTTTATTAAATCATACCCTGAGCTCGCCGTTTCTATACATCCGCTTTCTTTAAATTCTATACAGTTGAAATAGAATATGTATTTTCAGTTAATAAAGGCGTTGATCGGCTCTTGATCATTTCATTTTAGGTTCTACAAAGTGTCAATTAAATGCTTGCTTGAATGAATGAATGAAAAAAGACACCAAAAATGTTGGTTAAACTAGAATTAATTCTAACACATAAATAAAACAACCGTTACGGTTGGCCTAGTGGTTAAGGCGTCCGCTTTCGGATCGGGTGGTCAAAGGTTCGAGCCCCACGGTGAGCGTTAATTGAAAGAAGAATGTTTCTCGTGGGTCTTGTTCCGAAATGGCCACTTCGTGAACCGCGAGGTAGTTATAATGAATGGTTACCGATATCTATCCGCCTGGCTACTAGCATTAGCGGTAGGAGTTTGGAGGAACATGGTATGCAATCAAAAGGTGTCTCATAAGTCAGAAATATCTGGCCCTTTCAGTGGGGTGACACTATAATAAACAATACCTTTTATTATAATGTTGCGCAGCAAGCTTTTAAATGATTGACAAGATGCAATTTGTTTGAAGTATATCTTATCAATAAGTCTAAGTAAAAAGTAGTGTTTTAAAGCATTGCAATTCATTAAATACAAAACATATGCGGATATTAAACAAAGTTCCTGACAACTTATGATTCGTAATATGTAGTATTAATGTGTACTTATAATTAAATTAAAGGTACGAGGCTCACGTAAATATTCCGTTAATGTAATTGTATCTTCATGAGTGTTGATATTTTTTATAATAGACAAAAAACAACAACAAGCAAACAAACAAACAAACAAACAAAAAAAAACAACCCAAAACAACAACAACACAATCCCTAAAGAACGCCCAAAACGGCAAAACTGTACATATTACATACTCGGTTAAATTGGGTGTCACAATTTGGACTACAATGGAACACAGGCTGATCACAACTACCATACAAAACAAAGCACAACTCAGTACAAACTATTTAACATTTTATTAACAAAAATAAATGAATATTTATAATGAAAGTAAATGATATGAAATGAATGAAAAGAATAAAAAAAAAGTTCCGTGTCACGTTCCTAATCGAATAGCACCTTTTCCCCGTGGCGTAACTCAAAACAAGTGTTCAATGATGCTCGAGATGTGACCCATCCAAAGCAGAAAGTCTACAGACTGTAGATCCAAGACTGTGGATGTGGGGTCTCTACGTCACAATGTCCAGATATGACCCATCCAAAGCAGAAAGATCGATTATGTACTGTCTACAGAGTGTAGATCGAAGACTGCGCTTGTGGGATCGCTACGTCACAATCTCCACTATCGTCGCTATCTCTAACACATGCGTGATTCAGAATTGAGGGTGAATCCTCCGAGTAGAAGCTTGTGCAAGCTTAAAAAATTTACACAACAAGAATAAATATGTCTGTCATAATGACCTTGTGTGTCTTGAAACATCTATATGCGAGTCCCAAAGAAGATTTAAAATTCGTTCATTATATAGGCATGGTTACCCTGAGTGGAAAGCGTGAAATATAACTTTCACGATTTTCTTGCATTCCAGAACGCATGTATAACAAAATATACAGGCCCGTAATATAAAATTTATAGAATGTAAATAAATTTGCACTTTATCACAAAAATCTAACTTTCTTATAACTGGACCGAATTTTATGAAAAATATTTCAAAATGCTTGAAATGGTACCAAGAAATTTAAGCAATCATTAAAAATACTGAAATAAATAATTTCTCTCGATAACTTTGGATTTTACCATAAAAATGATACAATAATTTGCATTGGATTTAGTATAAAACTGAGGTTCGTCATGGAAATAGAATACTAAAAAAATAAAATACTGAAAGCACTTCTGAGAGCATTTACGAAATGGTTTACTTTGTGACATTGGGCCTCTTTATGGACAGTGCCGGAACGTTCAAGTTACCATCTACACCTTCTAGCACCGGCTTAAGCAGAATTCAACATCTTAAGTTTTGCTCTTTTTTGTCAAATAATTTTGTTAAATTATGAACAAAGTTAACTAAAGTATCGTAAAATCATATCAAAATAGTTTAATGTATGTCACATGCTTGCGATTACAAATCATGTCTGTTTTTTCTCCTCTCCAAATTAACTTTAATTAGGATTAGATCAAGTACATGTTTGAACACAAATATTAATGCAACGATATTTATATAGCTGTCAAAATATTATCATCAACAGCTCCCTCGCATTTAAGGCTATACCTGTGGGAAGATTAAACAACCCATCTCATTTATTACTTTTGTTTGTCTGGTTTTCTCCGATTGTAACACTCTTTTGGCTACGTTTAATTAGATTGTATTGTTTAAATATGCAACAAATAAAAACATTAAATAATTGTATTTTAAATATTTAATAATAGATTTACATAAAAAAATCATTGTGTGTACATACATAACGTTTAGGTCCAAATTTCTAACACACTTTCGTGGGCCCTCTGCTTTGAACATTGTAAATTAGAGGTAAGTGACTTATGAAGGAAATTAATCGTCACGGAATTTTTTTTATCTCCCAAGGATCAAACCATTAAATATGATAAACAAGATCATCAAGGAAAGGCGGCGTTCAATGAACGCATCCCCCACCAGACCCAGTAACAAGAGCTAGTGGAAAGGAGCCCAGGAGGACTCCAACCAAAAACATGAAAGATCACAAGGCAGAGCAAGGGCAGGCAAACCACTACATAAGAATAAATAATTAGTAACTGATAAGGAACTAAAAGAAAACAAAACAAATAAAGAATTGAATATTAGGCCCACAAAGTCAAAAGGCACAGGGGAAGGGATCATGAGTCCCGTGGAAGGGGGGGGGGGGTATAAATAATAATAATAAATAAAAACTAGGGGCAAAGGGGAAGATACAGTAGACGAGAAAACAACAAGAGACACAAAAGTGTCACCAAAACAGTATAAAACAACATAGACAAACATCTGAGGAACACAGAGGGGCGCCGCCTTGGAACGGTCAGCAGCATAAATACTGCTAGGGAGTTTAAACCGGTTAATGGTCCACCAAACCTCTTAGCCCCACTATGTTCCTATAAACGAGACAGTGTAAATAAAATGAATCCCCGCCAAGTGAAATTCTAACAGTTGTCATGGTTACAAAAGGTGAAATAAGTAAAACATCGAAATGCTCATGTAGAAACCCAATGACGATAACAAAAGTACTCAATGTCTTAAAGGAAGACAGATTAACAAGAAGATCACCTACAAGGGCCCGACGAAGCAAGACAGAAGACGAACATTAAGGCAATTCAGTCCCAAAGGGCTTTACGTAAGAACTGTCCATCATAGAGTCTCAGATGTTATCAAAAGAGGAAAGCGTAGCGTCCAACTGTAAATGGGTTGAACACTAAGCATGCGGTATGTCTTAAAATAGTAGTGTCATAACCCCTGGATACAAAATCAAATGATATTACTAATACACTAAGAGCACCGGATTTATAAATAAACAGCTTTTTTCTAGGAAAATAAATTTTGAATTATCATTTTTTTAATATGAATTTATTGAGCAAACGAAAATTATTAACATACAAAATTCTAATTCAATATTGATCATAAGTTGTCAATTCCAGATTTCTCCGGTACCTAAACTAATATCCTTTTCAGATACGGTTTCAATAGCGGCTGATTATATGCAAATGACAAATGTGCGTCATTTCAATGGTTAAGGATTAAAGTATAGCAGTTGTATTTTCCAAAGTTGTAAATTTCAAACATTTAGTAAACTTCTTTTTTATCTCATTAGCACAAATGAATAGATTATAGTTTACATCCATCATAATCATTTTCTTTTATCTAACACGCTCAAGTCACCATCGAGCATGAAAATTATTAAAAGCAAAGTATTTAACATGAAGCTATAGCCTTTTTAATCACTATCTTCTACTTTTTGTGCCTTAAAATGAACTACGACGCGATGGTCCGTCCGTACATACGTTTATACGTCCATACGAACGACGTGTTTTCTGTTTCCGATCGATAATTTGAAAAGTTATAAACCTAGGTTCAGACAGTGCACATTTCCTTTACAAGACCGACCAGTTGGTGAAAGAACGGGCCCACTGAGCCTGAAAATGCTACTTTAAACTTACTCGTACATGAAGCATATTTCCTAACAATCCTATTGTTATCGTCAGTATAGTGATCTAGTATTTTGTATGGATGTCAAAATACATATTGCATTCATTACAAAATATTTTATATTGAGAGCCATTTCCTACAAATGGTTTACACATCATTTCCTTCGGAAGAAAAAAAATAGTTAAATCGTCATATATTAACATTTAGCTATTGTGATCTTTTATTTTGCACGTGTTTTGTATGGAAGTCAGAATACCATTTTGTATACATTTTGCTACACTAACAACAAAATTTTTCATTTCCCGTGCTATTACTTTTAAGTAATAAGCATGTCAATGTCCTGATTCATTATTTCGATTTTAGCCCTTTCAGAGGCATAAGTTGCCTTTAAGTTTGTTTTAATGGCTCTTATTCTTTATTCTAACACGACCCGCATTTAGAAGAACCGAAAGTGTGTGTTATTATGCTATAAAATCACTGTTTGACGTTCTATATTTAGACATGTGACGTAATCATTATACATGTGACGTAAACACTATAAAATCCGACGCGCTGACAATAAGTACGGAAACAAATCAGGCGCAAATTTGCTTAATATCAGGTACGGCAGCATTTATTTGTAAATGTCGTGTTAGAATCGAAATAATATATCCAAATCGGTGATTTTATCGCTGGATAACATCACTGATGTCGTTCGGCTACGCCCTCGTGATATAATTCCTCGCATCCGAAACTCCAAACAGTAATGTTATTGAGCGATAAAATCACAGTTTTGGATATATTATTTCTTAAATTAACAAAATAAATAAATGGAATATATCAATATAACTTGTATTATTTTCGAGATATCTTTTCCAGTGTCTAGTCTTATTCAAAAGTTAATGGTCTCAAGGCGAAATATCTCTGTGGCGATTAAACATGGACAATAATTCTTATAATGATTTGTCTAAAATTAATGATTAGATTAGATTACTAGTTGCTCACTCGCGGAGAAATTAGTAATTACTGGTATGTTCAACAGAAAAGCCGACAAGAAGGACCGACCGCCCAGATTATTGTTATACTGTAGACATATTTTACACTTATTTAGAAAATATATTTGGAAGATAGGTCCATTATTAACTTTAAAGTTTAGTATTTATTACGACCACACGCTAGTTTTAAATTAGTAAAAATAGAAAAGCTAACAACGTGATCACTTCTAATTATTATTTGAAGATCACATCTAGATTGAGATGTCATACAAAGAACAGAGGGTATACTATCAAAGTTGCAATATAAAGTAATTATTAACTTTTTCATTTATCATAACAATTATCATTTTACTGTATGAAGTTCATATTCAATTACTTCTGTTGACAACCACATGCAGATTGTCCATGCAGAATGTGTTGTACATATCTATTGTCGTCAAGTATACAATGTAAGTAATGGAAGTCCTCATAAACCTTATTACATATTTTAATGAAATGTATCGTATGAAATAATTAAACCTATCAGCAGCTAAATATCATTCAACATTTAGATCTATGTGCCAAACCCTATATGCCTTTTTCAAAGAACTTTTTTCAGCTGATTTTCGACGACGGAATTTGACCATCAGCATGAGTCAAATGTTGTAAGATCCCATGTCGGATCTCCGTAATAAATTACATTATAGAGACTTACAACTGTGTATTGTACAAGAAAAAATTATATCAGATAAATCAAGGATGAATAAAGTATTTTTCTGAAAGTTTAGAAAATCGATTTTAAACTTAATTACCCTTGTATGGAACATGTCTGTTCATTCAACGGCACAATCTGCAACATTAATCATTTGTTTGCATCCTTTATTGACATAAGCATAAGCAAATGCTCGAATTGCTTCTAGAAGGAGTGTAGTGTAAAATGTATATATCAATTTAGAGCATTTATCAGAATATACCTAAATCACGAGTTAAGAGACAACATTTTCAGAAAATACCTGGACCGTGAATGATGTTGCAAAAAAAATACGTATGTAAGGGACCTCCAGCGTTTACTATTATTAAATTGCAAAAATGCAACGTTGTCTGAAATGAAATATTTTTACGTATATCCATATAATTGTTTCTAGATTTAATGTATTTTGTGTGTATGCCATACAGGTCTATGACATTCTGGCTAAATAAATGTAAAACTTGCGTCCTTGCTAGTGATTATAAGTTATAGACGGCATGATGGTTATTCATCATGACGATCAATGAACTTATTCCCTTCTTGTACGTACACAATATGTTACAGTAACTCAAATCCTTCGGCTTGGCGGCGTCTCAAAGACAACAATCAAGTACTCGATTGGTTTATTAATGAGTATTTTATCAATAAGCAGACTACACATATAGTTTTGAAAGATATAAATAGAATTCATAAAGAAAGTAAAAACAAATAAAATAAATACTTAAGGCATATTCATTCGTTATTTTATAAATCCCAAAATAATGTGACGCATCAGTATGCCATTGTAAAGGCAATTTACTTTAAATCTATTATGTTAACATATATTAGTTTTCCCGTGTTGTGCGACATTAATGTGTTTATAGTATGCTACATAAGTGAAATCAAGACGACAGACACTATTTTTCCACCGACTGTCTTATATTAGTTGCAGCTAACTTAATTGTACGTGGTTTGCAACAAAGTAAAACATACTGACTAAAACAATTACTTAATCATGGTTGAATAAAAACAAAATGCTGGCGAAAACAACTTTTACATCAATATGTTGGACACAGATGTCGAACTTATTTTTACAATTAGGCACAATAATCTTCCAGTTTTCGTAGAACATATCAAATTTATAGATTCGGTCATGTTTTCATCCCTTCCTTGTACGAGTTTAAATTGTTAAATTTCGATTTAACGAATTTTAAAACTAACCAAGACCGCAGTTACATTTTGATAAATGAAGTTACATTGCATAATTATACTAGATATGTTTACATCACAGTTTCCTGACTTCACCTTTGCATTTAATTTGCCGTGATTTTAAACACATAAGTTCTCTATGTCATTGCTAAACAGACATTAAATTATATATCGATCAAAATTATAACAGTGAATAACAAGCACATATTTTCTAAATATAAAATTAATTCTTAAGTAATAATACTGATTGCATGGTTTTAAACATTATAAAGGGAAGCAGGAAATATAATATAATGGTTAAGATGTCTGCCTTTCCTCTCTCACAGTCTAATACTGTAATACATTCCAAAACTGTAAGTGTGAATGAATGGTCTATTATTAACATTGTTTGCTGTAAAAAATTTATAAATATTTTGCAAAATAAAGATATATTTAATCAGCATAACTTTTATTTGTATTTAAAGATCCTGTATGTTTTGTGACTGACATTGTTACTGTGTGTATATTTTTTAAATGCGTTTATTTAAGGTCGCCGCCGGAAAGCCCATATGGGCGACCGTACACTCAGGTCGGGCCATCCTAGAGCGTCCCGCCGAGATTTTTCGTCGATTTTTTTCCAGCTTTTATTGGTGGAGGAAGACCCCATGTGCCCATCCGGGCATTATTTCAGGCACGAGCGGGCACCTGGGTAGAACCACCGACCTTCCGTAAGTGAGCTGGATGGCTTCCTCACATGAAATATTTCGACCCGAGTGAGGATCAAACCTACAGCGGCGAGGGACCTGTGATCTCAAGTCAGCGACCTTAACCACTCGGCCACGGAGGTCCCTATGTGTGTATACCACACTTGCGAAAGTTATATATGTATATAATTATGCAAATGAAACATTTTTTAAACATCGAAGAATATATAAAATGTGTACTGCAAATATTTGAGCACATTATATTTAATCAATAAATTACATGCATTCAATTTTATTGGAAACATTGACTTAGAATTTATAGAAAATAAATTTCTAATTACCTACCTTTATTTACATGAAATGTTAAATTGGGTAATATCTTTATAACAAATGCTTATTGGAACTTACAATATTGACAAATTAATTTGAGCATCATATTTATGAAATAAAACCATGAAAAATTGTGGTACAGGATCTTTAACCTAAGACAAATAAATGAATAATGTATACGCAGTTACAACATGTGTTTCCTTTTGCAAATCAAACTATTTTTTAGGTCTGTCTGCTTGACATGCTGATTCACTTTCAACTGTTTTCATGTATAAAGGTTTAATATCTAGAACATTTTCTTTTCTAAACACAGCATTATAGTTTGTAGTAAATAAATATATTTCATTCGAACAATGGCATTAAATATCCCGATTTCCTGCTTAATTTAGAAATGACATTTGCTGAATATACGTCTTAAATAGTATCCTAATTTAAAGCCGTAAAAGAACGTATATAATCAAATAATCAACAAGAAAATTTATAACTATTTCTATTGAATGCTTGATCATTTCCCAGGATAAATTCTATAAACGTTAACTAGTTCTTTTCCCGTGAGATGAATTTTGAATCAGTGTTAAAGGATATAAAATTCAAAATTGTGAAACATGCTAAATGTAATCATGCAAGCAATAATTTTAACCCTTTAGTTTCCAGTTAGTCTGGAAAGAAAATGTATTTTCTTTTTGATTGAATTTCAACAATTACGACTGATTTATGTAATATATAATGACTGTGCGGATGTAATTGAGTGTTAATACAAATTAATTGTAAGGAAGATGCAAAGCTTTACTCACATAAAGTTTTTCAAAGCCCATATGTAGCGATATGCAAATATCATATATTGACTTCAATATTTTGTACAAAATATAAATAAGTAAATCAAGAGGACAACTATATGTGTTTTACGTTGACTTTCTAAAAGTCTTTTATAATTGTGTATATTCTGAAAATATGGGAAAGTTTACAACGAACAGAAATATTTCCGGAAGGTTTTTTCCTAACGTTATTCCGGAATATATATTATCAACTCCAGTCCTGTGTAAAAGAATCAGGAACTACGATGAACGGGTTACCTGATTTCTTTGAATGCGCCATAGGAACAAAAAAGTGTGTGTGACGTCATCAATTATTTGTAACCTTTACATAAATGACCTTTTCAAACACCTACATACTAAATGCCTACAGGGAGCTGTATTGTTTATTATTCGCTGACTATGTCTCCAGGTTTGTCGATACGGCTTTAAATTTCCAAAAACAAATAAATGAAATAAGTAACTATTGTGCTAAAACTTTGCTGGGTATAAACTTACATACACGTGTATACGATATTCGCTTTCAACAACATATACAAAACTTATCAATAGACCAGTCCAACATTCTTTTTGCGGTACAATAGACTGTGTCTAATGTGATATTACAACAGCTGGAAATATAAAAGGGCATGGGCGCCGCCGTTTGTATCAATGTGTAATCCTGAAATCATGAAATCATATACGCAATTTAGGTTTCAAATGTAATAAACAGAAGCTGATTTACATTCAAGATTGGCTGTTTTCAGTTGCAAAGTGACAATTGTTATTTCAAATCCAAATAATTTTGTTATACTAAAATCAATTAACAAATATATCAAGTTGCATAGCAAGCATTTGAATAATTGAATAAAGAGTATATAATTTTGTTTGAAATTTATTTCATGAATACCCCACAGTAAGTGAGTCTCTTGAAGTTTTGTGGTCTATTAAATTCTAAATATATCCGGAAATTAAACACATTTCCTGACAATTAATGATGCCTTTAATGTTGTTTAATGTGTTGTACTTTTAAAATAAATGTACAAGTAGTTTAGCAAATATTTCGTAGATGTTGCTTTATCTTCGTTCCGTTTATATCTTCGACTGATGGTCAGACACTCACATATATTTTCCCATAGAATTATATTATAAGAAATGGTCCCTACTCCTGCCTTAACATTGACTTTTTATGCTAAAGAGGTTATATATCTAGCAGAATGAAATGCCTGACACATATAAATGTTCCTGTTATATAGGGGAAGCCAACCAATTCTTTTAGCAAAATGACTTAAAGGAGGAGTACCCCCAATTTCATTTAAAATGTCTGCTGATCACAGGACTGACATACACTTTTTATAGATGCAAAAATCCAAAATATGATAAACAAGTTCAACAAAGAAAGGCGGCGTTAAATGAACACAACCCCCTTACGACCCAGCAAAAAGAACCAGTGGCAAGAATCCCAGGCGCACTTCAAACAAAAACAAGTCAAAAATTATCATAGAGACTCATGAAATATTTCATTTTCTTCCGAAAACAATGTAGTGTTACTTTCTAAATTAGTTTTCATACTTAGAAATACCCCATTTTCATCCAATCACCTCATGTCCAATTGAATCCTACAGTTTTCCCTGCACTTTTTTCAGCCAATCGCTGGCCATGTTACAATGCGAAAGTATGACCTGATGTAAAATCGCGATGTATATTAATTCGCGAACAAGGTTAGCTTTTAAAAAAGCTAGTAGCGACTCGCTTCGTAATTATTTTTCCAGGGGTGTGTTTAAATGTAAAAAATGACAGTTCTGTTAGCTGAAGAGACTTCGGCGAACATCAAAATAAAAGTGACATATAAAGTTATGGAAGCCAGTTCTCTCAGTTTAACAAAGAGGAATATGAGTATATATGAAGATGCATGTAAACAGATAGAATGAAGTCTCTATGTCTGTGCACATTTACTATATGGCCTGTTGACCTTGACCAAAAAAATGTTAGAAAGGTAGAATTCATAAAGATGTCTCTTTATACGAAGTTAAGTTGTAATATATTATTTAGTATTGGAATGAGTGACAGACACAAGTTCTATACAGGAATATATTACTGAAGAACTCTCTTGGGTGTGGGCGAATGTAGATTCATGGGGCATGAGTAACATTTGATTTGTACAAGTTCTCAAGGCATTGGTACATATTCAATATTAAAGCTGGAGGCATTGAAGTTTATATCAATAAGACTTAAACATATTTTCCCTAAGCTTTTTAATAAAAATTATGTCCACTTCATCTTGGTATGTGAAACATTTTAAACAAATGGATATGATGTAGATACATGAACAAAATTTTAAAGTGATCAACAAGGCAATACCACATGCCAAATATTTAAGGTTTAGGCATTAATAAGGTATAAAGGTGTGCGTATGTGTTTCTATATAAGACGTGTCCTTGACCTATGTGTAGAACAATATGAACAACTATGAAAGAGGACTCATGTAGTGTGGTTAATGTGCAGTCTTTAGTTTCAAAGATATCATTTAAAGAGAAACTAAATTACACATAAGGGACAACAGATGAATAGGGATCCAAATTCCTGTTTATGCTCACTAGAGCACAATTTGCTCATAGTGAGCATAAAAGGGAATTATATTGTAAGAGGGCTTAGTATAAAGATCATCTCCTGTACAAAGATTCAACGACCATAATCAACACAAATATAGTTTATTCCTTTTCCCTATATATCTAATACTATCCCGGATCCCGGGCGTCCCGGATCCCGGGATTTTCCCCCCGCCCTAAATACCGGAAAGGATAAAATGACCGGAAAAAAGAAAAAGAAAAAAAATACACAGAACCAGACGTACACTTATGTTAATTAACCAAACAAAAACTTACTACAGAGAAAACAGGTTAAATCGCTAAATCAACAGTCAGTGTTAATATGATTTATTGAAAATAATTCATGAAAACAAACATTTTAATCATCATTTAATCTTTGCGCTCAAAGCAATACTTGCTGCTTTTTAAAAATGGCGTGAAAATTGAAGGTTTTTTTACGCTATGTAAGATTAAATTTGATTGGCTAAATAATTTTGGATTCCAGCCCTGACAGATAAATTTTGTAGAAAGCTGGAAGCCAAGCTTCGATTACATTTTTGGATGGATTCGGAGTTTTAGGTTGTTGGATCTACTTGTGGAAATGCGCTTTAAACAGGTATTAATGAGTAATTTAATAAATTATCAGAAAAAAACATCGTTTTTCTTGGAACAAAAAAATCTCCAACGTAACGATCCTTATTCGTAAAAATGAAATTTCTTTTATTACCGTTTGGTTTACGAATGAATGAAGGTCACGTGACCAAAACATTGAAACAATTTAAGGCAATGCACATTTTTACAATGGGTATACTCAAAATGAATGCATTGATTTTGCCTCACATTATGCAGTTGAGTTGGGTAAACGAAAGAAGGAACAAGATCAATCTGACAAAAATTCAGATCTACTTATTTTTTTATGTAGATCTGAGGACGACCTTATATGTTTCGCCTTCTTAATAATTCGGATTTCCAGAAACAGCTATTTTTAGCCATGCAATCAAATCGGTTTTTACAGATAGTTATTAGACGAAGTAATCAGATACCATTATCCGTGGAAGATAAACACATTGTTGATTTTGTTCGAAAAAAAAGTTAAATACCGTTATCCTTGGAAGTTAAACAAATTGTTGATTTTGTAAGAAAACATTATTTGAAGTAATTTTTAACAAATTTACAATTAATAATAGAGGGCAAGACTGTTATGTCATTTTACGTGTCGGCTATATAGACAACGCCGTGTTTGTTCTCGAAATCGTGAAAATTACCTATTGGTTTTCCCAGGGTGAAAATTAGAAACCGCAACGCTTTCAAAATTATGAAAGCTCGCCGATGATTGGCTGTGTGAAAAGTTAAATACCGTTATCCGTGGAAGTTAAACAAATTGTTGATTTTGTTAGAAAAAAAATATTTGAAGTAATTTTTAACAAATTAACTATAAATAATAGAGGGCAAGACTGTTATGTCATTTTACGTGTCGGCTATATAGACAACGCCGTGTTTGTTCTCGAAATCGTGAAAATTACCTACTCAGTATTGGTTTTCCCAGGGTGAAAATTAGAAACCGCAACGCTTTCAAAATTATGAAAGCTCGCCGATGATTGGCTGTGTGAAAGGTCACATGATATTAATTCGTATTTGGTCAAGTCAGATCTAAAAGCGGTGCGTAAAAAAACAAGGTTTTTCTCTATTTTATCAATGATGTGGATAGGGGTTTTTCTTTCTTGATGACCTTTAACCCAGAGCCCTCGAGTTGTATGGCAAAGGAAAATGTTGTAATGTCCTACTTTGACAGTCTGGAGCAATGTTTTAGAAAACACGATCTGTTAGATAAACCTAACCTAATTTATAACATTGATGAGAAAGGCGTATCAATTGAGCACAGGCCTCCAAAAATTGCAGCAGGTACAGAATAAACATAGGTCCCATGCCACTCTTTTCCTTCCTGACTGGGCCAAAAAGCACAGTATCATGATGTATATTCTCCCAGCACACACAAGTCACTTACTCCAACTTTTGGATGTCACATGCAATTCACCGTGATTGGCGGTATTACCTTTCATGACGACTTACATGAAGACTTTTTAGAACTGAAAGAGAAATGGTTAAAATTTATCAATAAAAGATGGAGGAAGCAACAAAAAATTATAGAAACAACAAGTAAACATGCTCAGGCACAAGATAACATATGATTATATTGAAAGCAGTAGAACAACATTTCAATGAACAGAAAAAAACAACATAAAAACACAAAATATATAAAGAACAAGAAAGAAATACAACAATTGTTAAGAAGGATAAATTATCAAAACCTCATCTGTAAATTATTCTGACACTTATGACAGTGAATATAAAGATGATTGTGACACTGTACAATGTTGTGTTTGTGGCTTGTTAAAGTCTGCAGAGTTGGCACACTGCGTCTCTCTAAAAAACAAGAATAAAAATCAACAAGGTAAAAAGCAATGTCCACAGGACGCAGTCCCCGACACATCCAAGCAGGACATCCAGGTGACACCAAACCATAACCCGGGAGAGGACACAATGGCGGGAAAGGAGAGGGACACACAAAGTGCGAAACAACAAAAACATTTGTTAAATGGGCAGAATGCGATGAAATAACGAATGGTACCTGAAGACACTGGCCCCATGTGAAGTATTGCACACCAGTGAGGAGGCAATGTTTTTCCTCACTGCAAATTTAATGAAGACTAATCTGGACAATATACAATGTTAATATGCTTCCAGTTTTTTATTTGAAAGCAAACAATTATCAATAATATAGCCTAATTTGACAGTTGCGTTTAAAATCAAGTTTCAAAATGGCTGCCGTGTTGATACATTATTTTTGTTTGATGCTAAGATTAACAGTAAAAAGTGTTTTGTTGTGAAAACATTTATGAATTTGAAAGGATTATTAATTATTAATTAAATTCGGATAAAGGTAATTTGGATAGTTTGATTTTCTTTTAGATTAAAATTATGTCAACACACAAATGCTTAATACCGCGATTATACATCAGTCGAGGGTATGTTAAAGATATTTTTGAAGCAAAAAAATACGTTTAAAATTATCATAAAAATTATAATGATATCGTAAAGTCAAGCTTAAAAGATCATGGTCATAATTATGAAAAAAGTCGGATATTATACCTTATGCTTTTTATTTTAAATATTACATGTATATGCGTTTCGGATTTGTCTCATTAGACAAATGAAACATAAATAATTGCAAGAATTTTCATTTTATTGTCAAAATATTGACACCAAAAGCATTAGATTTTGAATATAAAGAAGACTATTAATAACAATTACATCTATAAAGACTGATTGAAATAATTGTATTTCAAAATTAAGTTTTGTATGAAAGAAACATAATAATATACTAATATAAACAACGTATATCATCAAATTGATATAATTAAAAGAAAAGAACAGGAAGTTTTCGACAGCAGTGTATTTACATTCCCAAGTTATAAAATTGCCTAGCCAATACAATTAGGAATAATCATGTACCTAATTATTAATCCAAATATTTTCGAATGGCTTTTTATTAGATTTGTAATTTATCATTGTAAATTACTAACTTCATTTTAAAATTGTTATTACCCTTGGCTTTTTTGCAAGCTGTTCCCGGTCAAAGTTCGATAGACACTTTGCCTGCTAATTGTCATGACGTTTCATGGCCGACGTGTAACTCATAATGATTTATATTTAACTTTAATTCGAAAAATAGTATAAAACTGGAACGCAAAACAGTCATTTAAAACATTTTTAACTACTTTATTGACACTATAACCGTTAGTCTTCCTCCGCAGTGATTCTTTTATATCTTAATTATGTTTTATGTTTGTGAGAGATCATAAAAAATATATAAGTTATTTCCACCTCCAAGCGTTTATGATACCAAATTGGGCAATTAAAGCTTCAACATAATTGTGTAAACTACCATGAATTATAGAAATCAACCAATAATACATTATGTCTGAACGACTCGGCCCTCAGCGAAAAGTTATTAACGTTAGTAGCATGTCGTTATTGCCATTGTACAAACAATATTTATTTCAAAATGGAAGTTTATTGCAAAACAAAATTTAACATCTTCTTTGGTTATAAGAATAAATATTGCAAATTCAGGCGAAGTAAATACGTGTATAAAAATATGTTTAATACATCTCCTATGTAAGGGGAAGAATTCAACCTACCCTAAAGGACACTGTTAAAATCTATAAATCCTTTACTCATGGAATGATTGATTGTTTTTTCGGCTGCCACTTTCTTCTTTTATGTCGAGTACTCTTAAACAAAGCATTCATTATAACACTTCGTGATTTTAACAATTACAAGATCAGATTCTCATGTAAAATATCATTCATATGGCTGCAGCATGTTTAAAAATTCTGGATACAAAAACTTCTGTCATGATATAATTTAAACGAGATTTTACACTTTATTAGACAATATTCAAAAACATACAATTAACTTTTTCTGCTGCATTTTGTACTTAAAAATATGTAGAATATTTAACTGCCATTACTACGAATACATTTTGTAAGATATAATGATAAATTTTGGTACATATTATGACATTATGACAAAGACTATTACAATGATAGGGCTTAAAATATCAAAATGTCATTTGCATTTAAATAGCGTCGCACTTTGATTAATTTTGTTTGTTTTGTTTGGTTAACGGCGCACCTCCAGCTGAAACTAAGAGATGCATTGACCCCATTTTTTCGATCACATTTAGTTGCCTCTAACGATCACGCAGGGATAAAGGGTGGCTGGAATGCTGATGCCTCAACCCATTAAGGCAACCCCCACAGCCCCAAAAAGATAAACTTTGATTGAGATAACTATATTGGTTAAAATAATTAAAAACACCTCTTTTCACAAACACATGAGACACGTTATGGGTATTGTCAGGTGTACACAACTTAAATAAAGCATATTCAACTTCTAATAGATCAATGATCGCTAGGACAATAAAAAATAAAAGAACACTGGAAGTATCCATAAAACAGTCAAAATAAATACAATTTTCTCAGTGATTAATTTGGTCAGTTCGGCCATGTCTTGTTTAAGGCATACAAAGTATCGCAAAGATTGTTAAAATGAAAAAAAATAATAAAAAATTACGTTTCCTATTGGTCGTCGTGGATCATAATGCTTAAACTACAAACAAATATTGTGCATTCTTGTTTAATACCCTTCTAGAAAGTGTTTTTTTTAAAAGCACGTGACTGGTATATAATGCTTGTAGCTTAAAGCTTTTGGGCAAGGTACGAAAAAAAAAAAGATTAGATTATTTATCTGGGCAAGTCAATAAAAAGCTTACTCTCATGTCCATACTTAAGACATTGAATTATTGTATGTTACGCTTTGTTTCCCTTCTAAAAAGTAAAAAAAAACAGAATCCCTACAGAAAGCCCAACACGGCAAAATTGAAAATGTTGCATGCTTGGTTTGATTGAGCCTGTTCTAAAAAGCTAACTATGCTGCCCTATACATACATTTCACGCCATTTCATCTGCTAAAATAATTGATTCTCATAATAGGTATAGTCTCTACAAACACGCTAAAGTCAAGAAATTTGATAAAAAAATAATTTGAAGAAAGGCAGGAAAAGTGCATATTGCTCTAATATGTCTGTTTCTCCTAATAATCGAATTTTATGTGTATCTGGCAGTGTTGTATTGGTAATTATCAGCAAGTTTTCTAGACGGTGATCAACAATCTGGTTGCGAGGATTTTTACAATTAACAAGAATAACAAAGGAATATATTGAGTAACAAACAAAATATTTAATTGATGGGATTGTATATTAGAACATGGGCGTGCTGTATAAATATATAGTTTCGTTTTAAACCCAAAAGATTTGCGTGATAGTAAATAACAATAAAGACTGGGGAGTATTCAATCTGCAATTAAATATAGTACAGATGCATGCATATAATTTCTAACTAGTAAGAAAAACTTTTGCAGTTAGACTGTGAGTTTACAAGACATATAATGTAAATGTCCTAGCAAGACATATAATGTAAATTCGTCACAAACAATTTTTGATATAAACATTTAATATATAAACTTGTTTAATTTTAACAAATTAAATTTCTTTCCTCTGGAAGACATAATCAAGAAACTAGATATCCGGCTAATAAATCACTGCGCTTTATTCATTTACTGCTGTAACAACTCTACGTTATTGCGTTTCCGTTTCGCAGTAAACTATTTAAGAAGTTTAAAAAGCATTACAGTCTCCTTATAGAAAATTAATTACCAAGCGGTAAAGGATAGTTTACAGAAAGTTCTGTCTTTAAACGATGATTTTAAGTATTGATGTTTTTTTAGCAAGAAATAGCGTAATGAAAAATATTATTTTGATTATATAGGTACATGAACATCTCTCATAGAGGTCATACTTTCTATATATAAGAGAAGTGTATTGTCGCCGTATAAGGCAGACTTGTTTTTCTGTGCTCCTAGATTTTTATTATTTTATGGCGGATTGTAAGTGCTGAAAAGTGCAATTTTGTGACACATTGTAAATGAATGTTTTGTGGATTTTTATGTGTATCTAACAAGCAACAACAACACTTTTTAAGTTGTTTGTGATGGGTGAAAGGTACAGATATTTACAAAATGTATATATTTCGGACACGATTGAAATCAATAACTAGCCAACCATAAATAAAAACTACAGGTTTTGTCGTGACCAGCTATTGAAAATAGGATTAACGGTTTCGAGTAATAGGCAACAACTTAATAAATTAGACCATTTTGTACACGGTGTTATACATAAGCTGAACATCTCTCAACCCAAAACACACAAAGGAGCAAACGTGGTGGTAAAGCTAAAATCCTGACTAAGCCTTCTTGTGCAAATCTACACGATTTGAAATACCCCTCAATACAAAACACGCGTGTTAAGATTGGTGAAAAAGTGTCATGTTTTACACTTAATTGTAGAGCTGTTGTTAACAAGGATAATTTTGTTGAGGGAACAAAGAATTGACTTTGCTTTGTTGACTGAAACATGGTATTCTGACAAAAACAACATCAGCATGAAACGTCTGATCTCAAGCAACATGGTAACATTTATATACATATTTCAAACATTTTGAGTAGAAACAATAATTTTGCTGGGTCATTTGTTAGCTGAATGCTATTAAATGTTTCTTTTAAATGTTCTATAGGAAAACATTTTTTGTTCATAATATTTAGAGTTTCTCATTTCTGACAAAGAGCCCTTCTAATAGCAAAGTTTAACTTTAGAAAAATCTCCTTAACTCGTAAACCATACGATAAACTTTGTTTAAATTTTGCATTTATGTGTCTTATAAGGTATATAACTGACCTATGTTGTCAATTTTATAGTTCCTTATAGTGCCCATTAGAGGGCTCATACCTTAAATAAAAATACTCAATTTGTTGATCCACTTGTTGGCTCTGTTTTATGATATTGGTCTAAAATTTAGGCTAACAAACTCAGTAATTAAAACATTTTCAAATTAAGTGAACATGTTTCGCTACTTTTTATGTGAAAATATGAAGATCTGTTGAATGCGTCTCATTGCGTAAGAGTAATTTAAGTTTTGGTGCAAGTTGGAAAACTAAGATGACATAATTTTTAATTCATCGTGTATGTTAATAATTATTGCAGATGATGTTAAGCAAATACTTGATCTAAGCTATGAAAAAGAAGATATATGACATGTTTTAATGGTATCTTTTATAGACTTATCATTCATGCATATAATATATATACATGTATATAAATCCATATAACAGATGACTAGCACTTTATAAGTGAGTATCAAGGAGCAAGGTCAAACAATTGCCGTCCAGGAACAAGCTCAAACAATTGCGCCCCCAATATTTTCAATTTTGCTGTTTTGGCGTTCTGTACGGAATTCATTTTCTCTATTCTTTCATATTTTTCTTTTTTCATGTAAAACAATATCGTATTTGGACAAAAATTGGAAAACAGCAGGGGTGATACAATTTGTCCACTCAATTGTATAATATTACCTCACTGAATTGTTTTGAAATTCATATTTTTGTAAGTATTAAAATAATTTAAAGCCGATGCCATACATATTTTTGTATATATGTATTTATTGCATGTTAGTTACTTTATTCCACTATATTCATTATCTGTATATCATGAATAGCTCACATATGCAATGTGCAAATGTTTTCAATCAATGTGTGCACTTAAGCTTTCACGAGGGTACGAACGGTAGGTGCTAGATAATAATAACCGTAGTGTTTACAATGTTTTACTTGAAATATAATTCGGTCAAGAAGTTAAAGGGAAAGATTTTACCTTTTTGTCGTTATTAAAGATTGTATTATCGGACAAAAAAAATAAACATTAGATTTATAAAAGATCTTGTAAATGTCGCTTTTAGTATAAAAAGCAGAGAGTTGATTGTGATATAGACATGAAACCACTATTCGATCTGACATTTGTTGGAAGGATGTTGATGTCCGATTTTTGATTATACCTAAATAAAAATAAATAATTATTCAAACACTCAGCCGTATTGGTATTTACAAATGTATGCTAAACTATATCAGTTTCAAAATATATAACATTATGTATAATGCCTAGATCGTGTGTTTTACATCGTTTTATTTTTTTTAGTCTGTCGGATTGAAATATTGCAATATTTGTGAAGACAAAAATTTACACTTGACGTGTTTCAGTCTCCTCTAAATAAAGAAAAAAATAAGATATTCGCGTGTCAATGGCATCATCGTTACTTTTTAAAGGAAGAAATACAACAGCAGCAACGGTACCAAAATAGGCACTTCTTCAAAAACCTGATTTTTCCAAACTGTTGTGTTAGTTTGAATTCAAATAATCTCCATAATAATCAATTGGGTAATCAGACGTTTATAAATCAAATTATTATTTCTAATGTCGTCATTTATATCGTATTTGATTTACAGTTTACACTGCTCTAAATATATTTCTCATATAATGCCGTAATACATTTCTGTACAGGAATGGATATAATCAAATCATCCACTAGGGAAATCCAAAACATCTTCTATTAAATGCTTGATCACTTTCCAGGATATATCCTACAAGTGCTATAAAGCTCATATCCCTTGAGTTGAATTTGGAATTAATGGAAAGGGATATAAAACATAATTATTTGTGAAACATGCTAAATATATTCACGGAAGTAACTTTTGTCTACTTTCTTTGGTAGGAATGCACATTTCCAGTGCAATTAGATTTTCAAAAGCAACTGATTGTATTTAATGTATTAAGTAAATTTAAATTAAATGTGATGTTTTATTTTTTCAAGTCAACATATTTTTACAATTGTTGGAACCTCTTATTCAAACATTATAACAATATTTTAATGATAAAATTCATCAAATGTATAATTTGATTCTCCTTCTTTGTCGCACCCAATGCATTTTATTCATTATAAATCCATACAAAGATTTAAAAAAAAGATAGAAAGAAATCGAATTTTTCAGTCTGTTAATATTTTTGTGATTGTGGCTAAGAACGATGTATGATTTTGCAAATTAATTCTCAAACTAAGTAGAAAATAATCTAAGGCAAAAAAGATTTTATTCAGTGTACCATACAAAATTGAGATAACTTAGGTTATATACAGTTTTGTTACGTTTGCTATCCCATTCGAAGAAATAAAAATACGGAGTAAAAAGTACAATTATGTTTTATATATTTAAAAATATTTTTACATTACAAAAAACAATAGACATGTATCTTTTTTTGTAAGTTGTATAAAAATAAGATATATCAGTTTTAGGTAACACATGTGTGAATGATTTTTTTTATTAAACTGAGTATGAAATATTTGTTGATATGTAGGTTAACGTTTAATGCCCATAAATTCCAAGCGAATAAACATAAATTAAATTATAAGCTCGAATATAGAGATCTTCCTTCTAAGCCCCGCGTCAAATACATGTTGAAAAGGTTGTAACTTAAAGCACCTATATTTCAAGATTTGTAACTTAAGAATACTGTTTATGACTCTTTAAATTTCTAAATAGCAAAGCAGATAAAAAGAAACATATTACGGATTAAACCGCGATCTTTTGTATTTCTTAACTTTCGTTAGTTTAAGTCTTAAGTCTTTGACAAACAATGGAATATTTTATTGAAAAGGTATTTTATTAGTGCTTAAGTTAGTGTTAAATCATGGTACTTAGGATACGCTGAAGACTTTCTTAGAAACGCAGCGCTGGTTTTATAGCTGCACGTTGGTTCACAATTTGAATTTTTAATTCTTGAATAACGAACACTGTGAATGATATGACATTTTGTCATTAAACTTGTCATTGGTTTTTGACCTACACAAAACAGTAAGCAAGTCTCAAAAAAGTATTTCCAGACCCTTCATGTCAAGAAACCTCAATGGAGTCCCTTTAATTTAGTTGTGTTTTGTCATCATATGCTTTAGGTATGACAAGGTTCATATCTTTTTCATCGGTTTTACAATTTATCTATTGGCCGAAGAAGATGACACTTTAGGATAGCAATGATGGCAGAACAATAAAAAAAATATTGAACACGATAGACAGCGTTTGTCTCTGGAACCATGTGATGTAAAAGTATATTCTTGCCTATCAGACAGGATTATCTACTGTTTACACCGGTGCTAGAAAAACCTGTCTTGCACCCCCATGTAAGACAAGTCGCGTGCTATAAATGACGTCATTGCTGCGCGACTTTTATGAATGAATTGCGTTCTTAAAATGACGTCATTGTACCGTTATGAATGAAGTTGTAAGTTCATACTATAAGAAAAAAGTGCGTAATGAAAATATCAGTTTTCGTAATTTCTGTTCTGAAAATAATTGCTATGTAGTATGCAAGAAAAAGAATCAAACACCGGCTGTCGGTAAAGACGGGAATATCTAGCTCTCGGGTAACTGTTTAGCGGAAACTCGGCAGAGCCTCGTTACCGCCGTAAACAGTTACCCTCGAGCTGGATTTTCCGGTCTTATACCGGCAGCCAGTGTAAGATTCTTATAGCATGTTATAAATGTATTTAATTGTATCAGCCTCTGCATCGTTGCATCATTAGTCAAACGTTTTCGCTTTTCCATAGTAAAACTTTTGTACAGACATCTCTGTATACCTTTTCAATTTAAATGCGTCTTTTATCGATCTCTTTAGTTTGAACTGGTATTCAGAAGGTTCGTTTACAGGGCGATGGTAAATACAAAATATCTAAGTTTAAGATTATATAGATTACTTCACAAAGAGTTTTAAAATTTCATTCTTAAAATTAATTCAGCTCCTGTGACATACTTCTACCTTGGACTCAAAATGTTTATATTAGTTCTGTCACCATAAAATATTGATGTGAAGTATTGTCAAGATCATCCTAAAGGTTTAGGAGGAGTTGTTGTTAGCGATATTGTTGTTAAAACTAATCATGAGTATGAAATAAGTGAATTAGAGACGGTGTTCATTGAGCACTTTGTACTCAGATATGCCAAATATAACAACAGCTTAAGCCAACACTCATACTTTGACAATATTTAAAGGACAATTTGCTTGTGATTAATCTTATATAAAGAAAGATTGTATTTTATAAATAATTGAATGACAAGAAATGGAATGTTGTGATTACTTCGTACAATGACCCTTATTACAAACTCTTCAAGACAATCTGTGCTACAATGTTTTTCCGTAGGGACATCTAAAACTCTTTCAGAGATCTGTATTTCTAGACCTGAAAAAGACTATAAGCATTAAAAGCAAACAAAGAATGATATATGTGTAAAGTAATACCAACAGTGCCGACAATCAAAATAGTTAGATTAAGATCGTTAAATGATTTGTTTCCTTGAAAACTTCTCTTACTATTCCTCAACACCTGAATCTTTTGTATCAAGTCCAAACTATAATATAATTGCCGAATTATTCCACTTTGATTTCGTTGTATTCAATTCCATGGAATATATGCATTCGGTGACGACATATTGTCGATTTCGTAATGGATTCCCAAAACAATTATATTTTACCAAATTGTTCCGAGTCCAATACAAAGTGCGAAAAAGAAAATAAGATTATGATGCAATTTACGTATATTAAGCTTATGATAATAATATGATAATAAACAGTTCTTTTATACTCGTACATTTCCAAACGCTAATTCGCCACTATTAAGCACCATCAACATAATACCTTCTAAAGTGACGGATGCTCTCCGTCCTTTCAAAATAGGAAAAACCACAGGTTCAGATGCTATAAAATAATATTGTGCTTCGCGAAGCAGCTGTTGAACTTTCAGTCCCAATATGCACCTTTTTCAACTTCTCGTAAGTAAAAGCAAAGTTCCCACACAATAGAAAATTGCACATGGTTGCCCAGTTTACAAAAAGAATGACCCGCAAGATGTGTGTAATTATAGATCTATCTCTTTCCTCAGTTCTCTCAGTAAAAGTTTCGAACGCATCATGCATAAGCATATCTTCAACTTTTACTAGGATCTTTTTTTTTCTTTTCAGTCAGGTTTTATTCCTAAAGACTCAACTGTCAATCAACTTACGTTTATTTAACTCTTTTTCTGCGAAGCACTATATGAAGGCAAGGAATTACGAACTGTTTTCTGCGACATATCGAAATCATTTGAGTCTGGCATCGTGGTCTTCTTTACAAATACAAATAAATGAGTGGTATTTCAGGCCAACTACTGATGTGGTTCCAGGACTATCTATCGGATAGCAAACAGTTTGTTGTTCTGTCAGATGTATATTCCTATACTGTCGAATTTTCTGCAGGAGTTTCCAAAGGATAAATACCTGGGCCTCTTCTGTTTTTCGTCTATATCAATGACTTAGTTTCGATATATCATCTCAGATTTGACTTTTTGCCGATGATATTACACTTCATATCTTACACAAGCAAGATTTCATACAACTATACATACTAAATATCATTTATTATAATCAACTGATTCAAAATTGTGGCAAAATTCCATTTCTATTTAACATATCATTCAATAAAAAGTGCAAGTACCTAATCCTTTTCAAGCTTTATTTCTTATTAATAATTGAACTTAAAAAAAGATGCAATCAGTAGTACCTTTATCTTTGATAAAAGCATACTCATCTAAAAATTGTTAACCATTTCATTGCTACAGCGACACGTTACTATTTAATTAGGTAAGTCATGATTATAAGTTTAAACACGTCTGACTCAATAAATTTAGATTGCTAACGGTTAATAATTTACAAAATAACAGAAAAAATAACTCAAATTAATTATAAACGTTTTGAAACTGACACAAATAAAGCCAGTGAAGTTATCAATCAGTAATCATTTAGCCCTCGAGGATAAATACCATTTCAGTAAATACCAAGTCCTGAAATAATCAATGTCGATCGACTAGAAAAAGTGATATTTATTTCTTTGATGTTAATTGAAATTTACACAAAGTTGACGATTAAGGGACGCACATTGCAGATTCAATAAGGAAATCTCTACAGGCTAACCGTTTTTAGATTTAATCTTTTGAAAAAAGAAGTTACACTAGATGTATTTGTTTGGTTAATGATTGCTTTTCATTTAAAATCGCGCCTCTGAAAGTTGTATACATGCATATATATCATAATATCTTATGTTATATTTTAAAGTCAGCATTTGATTTCTTCAACAAAAAGAATACACTGTAAAACTGTGTTGTGGGTAATTTTGCAGACAAATTAAGTATTTGTTAAACCTGAAAATTTATAAATACTTGCACGAAGTAAGTAAAACAGTTTTGCCCTTTACAACATCTTGAATTAAACAAACATGAGCAAAATAATTTAAGTTAAAGCTATACTTTGCTCAAATTTGCTTTGACTTATCACAAGGTAGATATGTTATGTTGAAAATTCTACATTATATAGATGGTCACAATGTAAACATATAGTGACATTAGAAAAACTGGCGTGTTTTAAAAAATACCAACATTAATTGACCTGTTATAGTGAAAGCAGCTTCCCATCCATAGTCAATTTATTCTATTATTCAAATTCGACATATTGTAACGTTTAGACATTTTTACTCAGCTTGTTTTCATTGCTAAAATGATTTTGTGTAACTTACCTAACTATTATGTTATTTGTTTATATTGCGACAATGTATTTTAGTTAACGGTACTTTACAATATACGTTTGGTATACGTATTTTCAATGAACGTTCGAAATCATATAATGTAATAATCGTCTCAGTGATAGTGATCATTCAAATCAGCCAATGAAAATAAAGTCATGCTTGAGCGATCATCTCAGCAGGTATAAATACGGCGATTAAAGCAAAATTATTCAGTCTGCAGAGGAATTCACCGGGACCAGGTTACTTTATGTAATTGAAGCCTCGCTTCATACATAGAGGATAATTTCGTCTACCTAACTGAAGCCTAGCTTCATAGGTAGAAAAGAAGAATTGGCAAAACTAAATACCCTTGTTTATCCAATTGAAGCCTAGCTTCATGGATATAGTGTCGTTATAGTTTAGTTGTGAAATTGTATTTGACTCTGGGTACTTATAGACCACCACATTTCCTGAAAGCCTCGCTATCAGAAAATTGGTAACATATAGGTATTAAAAATCCAGAGTAGATTTAAAACGAATAAGCTTTGTATAGTTGGAACTTTGTTGTAAATCCCTACCAGCAGCTTTTTCTTTCTATCTAAATAGAAGCCTCGCTTCATAGATAGAGAGGTAGTTGCTGGACTATAGGAAATTATCGGGTTGCAGCGTGATATCTATAGTTTTCAATAATTTTATAGTGTTATATTGTAAACATCATCTTTACTATATTGAGCCTTTTTGAGAATTTAATAGTGTATTTCGGAGTGTTAATTCAAGCTGATTGTTTATAATATTTGATCATTTAAAAGTCATTTGTATCTAATCAAACGGCAGGTAGCCCAAAGAAAAAATTATTATATATTCGTTGTACATCCGCTCGGTACACGTTACAAAATTGGTGGCAGCGACGGTGGGATCATATAGATAAAAACACCATTATCTAGCCACACATATTAAAATAGATATTTGTAAAAATGGCTGAGAGTAAAGATTTTAGTAATAGCAATGAGCTTATTTTGTTACACGAAAAACGCAGAGATTTGCAGCACCAAAATGAAGCTTTGAAATTGCAAAATGAAATATCAATACTTGAAAGACAGATTGACAGAATGCAGTTATCTTTTCAAAATCAATATGAAACAAACTATGAAGACAAACAAACGTCAACACCGAAATTTTTAACAAGACAATATGCAACACCTCTATCAGAAAGAAGGCGACGTTTATTACCACCGACCCCAGATAAAAAGCCCTTTAAAATAGAAAGTGTCTTAACCCCATTAGCTGAAAAACAAAGGTTTACGGAATCTCCTTGTGGCTCTGATTTAAATTATCCGAGAGATCGATTGGTTACTTTTCGAAAGAAAAAATCACAGCCAGCAAATAAAACAGAGACCTTACACAGCAACATGCAAATGGATACGTCAAACTCAATTGAAATTAAACGTGACCCTATAAACTCAAATTCAAAACGAAGTGTTATGATGAAGCCAGCTACGTATGATGGAACTAGCTCATGGATAGACTATAAAAAGCATTTTGAGGCATGTTCAGAAATTAATCAATGGACAAACAAAGAAAAAGGTCTTTATTTATCTGTTTCATTAAGAGGTCAGGATCAAGGTGTATTTGGCAATCTGACAAGCAAATCACCAAATTATGATGAACTTGTATTAGCTTTAGAAGAAAGGTTTTCACCACCCAATCAAACTGAATTATATAGAGCTCAACTAAGAGAAAGAAGACAAAGAGCTACAGAATCTTTATCTGAGATGGGGCAGGACATAAGACGTTTGACTAATTTAGCATACCCTTCAGCACCATCAGATGTGAAAGAAACTTTAGCGAAAGAACAATTTATAGATTCTTTGGTCAACGCGGATATGAGGCTTAGAATTAAACAAGCTCGTCCAACTAGCTTGAATGAAGCAGTAAGACATGCTGTTGAGCTTGAGGCTTTCAACAGGGCGGAACGAAAATCCAGGGAAACCCATGGTTATATGAGAAAGTTAAATTCTGATCAGTATGAGTTTCTGAAAAGTGAAGATGACAAATTAGATAGCCTGATAAAATTAGTAGAGGAAATGAAGAATATGTTATCAATGTTTCGACGCAAAAATAACTATCAAACTTTTGATAAAAGAAATCAAAACAATCCGCGATATCAAAATAATAGCACGTCTTCAAGAATATTTCCTAATAGGTCGAATACAAAGTCTTTGAAATGTTATGAGTGTGGTCAGGAAGGTCATTATAAATACAATTGTCGAAAATTCATTAGTAGATCAAAACGAAAAAGTAATGTGTTAGAGAAAGATTGTGAAAATTCGTCTAATTCGTGTGGTTCAGGGTTATTTGTTGAAGCAACCATAAATGGCATTAAAGCTAATTGTTTAATTGATACTGGTGCAACACTTTCAATGATTTCCTCAAGTTTTATAGATAGATGTCAGTTTCAAGTACTTTTAGAACCGTTTGATACAAACATTGTTAATGCCTCTGGAAAACCTTTAGAAATTAAAGGTATGACACATTTAGATATCATAATGAATGATGAAATTTCGACAAATTCTTTTATAGTTTCTAACATAGAGGGAGATGCAATATTAGGATTAGATTTTATGACAGCAAGAAATATTGTAATAGATGTTCCGAATAATCAGTTGACAGCCAATGGTAAAATGATACAAATGAAATGTAGAGGACCGATAGGTTGTGATCGTGTGATTTGTCATTTTTGTGGAATGAAATTTAAAAAGAAAGCTTATATAAGACAGCATTGTAGAAGAATACATAGTTCTGGAATATAAAGAATTA
Organism: Ruditapes philippinarum; assembly: GCF_026571515.1. Classification (NCBI taxonomy): domain Eukaryota; kingdom Metazoa; phylum Mollusca; class Bivalvia; order Venerida; family Veneridae; genus Ruditapes; species Ruditapes philippinarum. The sequence goes on along the minus strand of NW_026865474.1, from coordinate 74,412 downwards.
GTAGTATCTAAGAGTGTGTATGCCAAATCTAATTGCTAGAGGCAGCTTAAAAAATATTTTGTTGTAAGTTCATGCGGGGCGCATGTAAAACGGAGGCGTGGGTAGTGTAACGTTTAGACATTTCTACTCAGCTTGTTTTCATTGCTAAAATGATTTTGTGTAACTTATTTAACTATTATGTTATTTGTTTATATTGCGACAATGTATTTTAGTTTACGGTACTTTACAATATACGTTTGGTATACGTATTTTCAATGAACGTTTGAAATCATATAATGTAATAATCGTCTCAGTGATAGTGATCATTCTAATCAGCCAATGAAAATAAAGTCATGCTTGAGCGATCATCTCAGCAGGTATAAATACGGCGATTAAAGCAAAATTATTCAGGCCAGCCCGCATAGCTCAATCGGTTAGAGCGCGAGACTTGTAATCTCGACATTGTGGGTTCGATTCCCGGGCTGGCCAACTAAAATTACTAATCAGTCTTTCGGATGAGACTTTAAATCGAGGTCCCGTGTATGGGTGCTTAAACACTTGGCACGCTAAAGAACCAGGAGAAGCTTCTGGAACTGGGGCATCTTTCTGTATCTGTAATTGCACTATCCTCCGAAAAATAAAATGACTAATACTCTTCTGGAGGGCTCGCCCATATGGGCAACCGGTGGCGAGTATAAATAAACGCAAATACACACACAAAATTATTCAGTCTGCAGAGGAATTCACCGGGACCAGGTTACTTTATGTAATTGAAGCCTCGCTTCATACATAGAGGATAATTTCGTCTACCTAACTGAAGCCTAGCTTCATAGGTAGAAAAGAAGAATTGGCAAAACTAAATACCCTTGTTTATCCAATTGAAGCCTAGCTTCATGGATATAGTGTCGTTATAGTTTAGTTGTGAAATTGTATTTGACTCTGGTTACTTATAGACCACCACATTTCCTGAAAGCCTCGCTATCAGAAAATTGGTAACATATAGGTATTAAAAATCCAGAGGTAGATTTAAAACGAATAAGCTTTGTATAGTTGGAACTTTGTTGTAAATCCCTACCGGCAGCTTTTCTTTCTATCTAAATAGAAGCCTCGCTTCATAGATAGAGAGGTAGTTGCTGGACTATAGGAAATTATCGGGTTGCAGCGTGATATCTATAGTTTTCAATAATTTTATAGTGTTATATTGTAAACATCATTTTTACTATATTGAGCCTTTTTGAGAATTTAATAGTGTATTTCGGAGTGTTAATTCAAGCTGATTGTTTATAATATTTGATCATTTAAAAATCATTTGTATCTAATCAAACGGCAGGTAGCCCAAAGAAAAATTTATTATATATTCGTTGTACATCCGCTCGGTACACGTTACAATATTTGGTAGGAATTTCAAAGATTTCAATAGATTTCTGTGATATAAACGATCATAGAATATCTTTAATATTTTTAATGTAATGTCATAGTAACCTTGTTTTGTATTTATTTTAATTACTTTGCAATGTAATTGATCCAATCTCTGCTTAAATCTGTCAAGATATAAACGCCTTACACTCCGTAAGTACATTTCCTTAGCTAAAACCTTGCATGATAATAAAATATCTGCGTTTTCTAACCCCTATTCAGTGATGGCTAGAATTCTTCGACTTTCAGAAAATAAGTATCGCTTTAATTGCGGACAGTTTAATGAGTAAAAGAAAGACATTGCAATAATGTTATTGTAATGGAATTTTCTATAGTGTGAACCGATTTTAAGCGCACGATTATCAATTAAAACCTTTCTTTTGTTGATAACGAAAACAAACAAAATCTGTATAATTCAATTTATAACTGTTTTAAGACCTTTAAATTTAAACATTTTATTTTTGAAAAGTATGTGATTTTAAAGTTGAAGTCAGATTCGAAACTTGTTTACCTCTACTACCAAATATTTTACGAAGCATGTTCTTCCTCGTATATTAAACATTGGTTATAAAAAGTATAATTTAAAGATGTTTTCCTTATTTCTATCTCATGTAACTTTAATATTTCATACTATATTTAGTGTTTTGAAGGTATTGAACATAAATATACATTATTTATGTGTGCGTAGACATTAATGTTCAAAAGAAGCTTATGATACATTTTAGTTAGAAACACGCAAAAATCGTTAGCAAAATGTTTACGGACTGTCATTTAGCATAACGTAAAAGCTTAATATCTAAATGTATCCGTGAATCACGTCGTATGTACAATGTTTGCATAGACCAACATACATTTCTTTTTATTATCAGCAATACGCAAAGAAAGGATTTAGTATCGAGCATAAAAAAGTATTTACTATTTACCTATGAGTAACCGTGGATTTAATGTAAACCTTTAATACGTGTGGAAATAGTAAATGAGTGTTTGTGAATTTAATACGTTTGCGCTGTTGAAATTATCAAAAGATATATTGTGTGCTAGCGTTTGACTGTTTTACAAGAAATTCAATTGAAGAAAAAGAAATCATTTGTTATTGAACCAATTATAACTTCAGTTTCCAAAGGATTTAAATCAATCCAAATACATACAAAACTTGTATAGATTTTTCTTTCGTTTCTTATTGTTCACGTGTTTTAGATGAAAAGTAAACAAGTTAGCGTACATAATAACTAGACTATCTTTTTCCAATTAAGATTAAATTAAAATAATAGCATAAAGTCCATGAACCAATTTATCTGTTATCCGTGAATTACATTGTAAGGATCTGACATTCTAGTATAATTCTGGAATGTGCTTACAACAGAACTTTAAAGCCAAGTGACATTATGAAATCCTTTAGCTTCATATATTGTTGACTTCTACAAGAAAAAGATTCACTTACCTGATTGATCTGAAGGAACACTGTATTGACACTTATTGACTTTGCAATTTAAGCTCACATAAATGTTAAACTTACGTTATTGTATAGCAGAAAACTGATTTTCCCTTAACATATTCTGTGTAGCAGACGTCCAATGACAGACATCTTTGAAATCTGTCACTTCATAATTTATATTGAAGATTTCTTATTGTTAATATCAATTTCAGTCAAATTCAATTCAAGAACGTAATTTATGTAAAGATTATGATTTATTAAGGTCCGAAATCCTTAAGTATTCACTACATGTTTTTGTATAATAACAATTTTGTATGTAGATTTTATATGATATTTCAATATGGCCGCCATTAAAAAATCCAAGGTTTCAGATTCAGAAATCCTGCCGTCTGTCCATAAGAGGATTTCCGGATTTCTGGTGTTTCATTAGTGGATTTCAAACTTCGAACCTTATAGATGTCAGAATCCAACCAATGCTGTCACTTCGGTCTTGACCTCCAAGTAATGTGAATAAAGTTTTAAAACCGCCAAAGTTCAAATTCAGTAAACATCTTACAAACGACATTGTTATCCAATCTTGTAAGTTGGTATGTATTTATGTCCAGTATTATTAATTCACTAGACACGGTTGTTGCCGAAAAACTTATTATATAATTAGAAAACTGTATAAGAATTGTATTTATTTTCCCCATCCTGACACACATTTACAACATATATACATGACAGGCAATTTCTAACAGATAACTAATGACAAATTCAAAGACTATATTCATATCGACTTCAAAAAGATATCCCACTTTCAGTTTCAGTCGATCAAGGCATGAAATACTGTATGGAATATACACCTGAAATAAGTTAAGCTCACCCCGAGGCAATTGAAAGCACTGTCATGAGATGACGACTTAATTGGGCTAAAAAGTAGTAATTTGGTACGTAGGGATACCAATTGAATAATCATAAACCAGTAAATTTAGATATCGTTTAATTGGGAAAAAAATTAATATTGTCCAAAGCAATAGGAAAAAAAACATTACGAGCGTGTCAGCTCTGTCTTTATATAGATTAGATACATGGTGTCGGCTTCCTGGCACAATACGACATTGACTAGAGAGTTCCCGTCATGTAATAGTATAAAACGTGTACTACTAGTACGACGCAATGAAATTGTCGTGTCGTTATGCTTCACCTTTAATTTCATCAACTGTGCAGATCTAAACAGGCATTCGTCTACGGTTATTCTAAAAGTATGCAGTGCACAGATAACCATTCCTTTACAGCCATTTTACGCGTGTGTAAAATCTCGCTTACTGCTTTCAACATGCCGGTGACGTTTGCAACTTCCCAATTTAAGCATCATAATCAAGAAATAATTGGTTACTTGGAAATAATGATGGATCATTTGAATTTACCCAATTATGGTTAGACATTTATTGCTCAATTTGGCATATTAAACCACCGATGAGGGAAATAATTGTGATGATTTTTCCTTCGCCATCTTTCTATTTCACATAATATAAATCTCAGTGTGTATTGTATAAACCGAATTTATTTTAGCTATTTGCAATTTTGAGAATCTATGTTTCAGTTTCTAAGCAACTTTATATATTGTTTAAATCATGTTTGTTCATGTCCGACACGGAAAATCATTCAAAGCCCTACTTTATGTTATTTTGAAATGATATATAAACGTAACTGGGTCTTAAAAGGTTTAGTGGCGTTCATTGAACGCCGCCTTTCATTGTTGATCTTGTTTATCATATTTTAGTATCTAGTTCTATTTTATATTCTATTTTATATCTTATTCGTGAGAGAAGTATTTGTGATTTTCTTAAATTCGTTTGTCAAAAAATCTAAATTATTGCATAACAATTAAAATTCACTGCAACGGCCCATTCATAACACAATGATTTTCAAATTTAAAGGTGACTCTCCTATGATACTACCATTTATCATCACTAATTATTTTCACAGGATTTGATTACATCATATTTGCACTTTACGTACAGAAATATACTTGCTCTACACTGAGGAAATTTCACAATATGTATATTATCAAATTACCTAGTTTCGGCTTCGTAATATAGTTATACAAAAAAGAGGAAAAGACAGACTTACAAATAATGATAATATGACTAGAAAAGATGGACATGTTATAAAAGCGGTCTATAGCATTGGCCTATTGAAAGCGTTAGTATTTATTGTTAGCAGTCCTTAGGTTTCATCTCGGTATGGATGATATTTATGAATAAAAAATGAGATATCAAATTCACATATAACAAAACACTTGCTATAAGTTTAGGAAACACTAAACTATAAACTTACAGAGCAATTACACAATTTCTGCCATGTACACAATTTAATGTCATGTAAGCAGATTTATCTGTCCATAAAAAATTATTATACTAAGATTTAAATTACATCCGATTATAAAATAGAGAGAAATAGAAAAAAGTCTTCAAGTACAATTATTTTAATATGAAGGAGATCAAAATTATTGACATGTACTTTCGATTCTAAATAAAATAAATTAATAAATATAATTTGAATAAGAAACATAATATATATAACCAACATAGTGATATATTTCCTTTAAGATTTCTTTTTATCATTTGTAAATTGCAAAGCATAAAGATTTATATCGCTACTGAGGTGTTTGCTACTCAATCACATGTATAACATGTGTACTTTTGTCGGATTCGTTTTGCTAAGATCACATGTGCTGCAGACGATGATCAATTTTATAGAAGAGCAAATTACAAACAAGACAAATGAAACCGTGATCTTGAAGAAAATATTAAACACCGTTATTTAATAACATTACACTGGTTACTGTAATTAGAAAATATAACAACAAATAAAATATTTAGAGTTGTTTTATCTTACTTTCTAACCAACCTAACACATGTAGAAACAATGTCTAGTAGCTATAGTGCCCCAAGAGTGCGTGTCGAGCCATAGAAGGATCTCTTCTATCCTTTCCATATAACACAAATTCTTGTTAGTTCCAGGAAGCGGACTTGGTTGCGGTAACCTAGCATTTTGTTCTCATTCTTATTTCATTATATTTCATCTACCCAATATAAACTATTTCAAGTAAAGATTAAAAATGAAAACAATTAATCGCAGTTTATTCGCTTTTTTACATTTTGTAAGACAAGGAAGTCTTAGGAGCCACTGCATATCTTCATCTGTCTTCTCAGATCAGGATACCACAGGAAACAGTGAATAATATAAATGTTATATAAATGGTCTCGTATTTCCCTTTCAGGCGAGTTTTTTGTATTGTACATGTATGTGCCATTGTTTGGTCCTGGTCAATAAGGTATATATAGAATAATCATCATGTTAAAAATAGCAATATAATTATATGTTGAAAACATTGTAAAATGAATTATGTAACATGTATCAGTACTAACAAGGTTGAAAATTGTTTTGACATAAAGCATAGCGAATCGGTCCAAGATGACGATCCGGTAATGATGGTTATGATCTACAGTTCCTGACCACTTGATATTCTGAAAGATATAGAGGATATTTGTTTGTTTGCGTGTTAGATGAAGTTTTATTTCATCGAGTGGGCTTTAAAAACAGTATTCTAACGAGTGGCGTAGTCACAAGTTAGAATACTGTTTTTAAAGTTCACGAGATGAAATAAAATGACATCTTACACAACAAACAAACAAATTTTCTTTTTATTTTATGCTTAAAAACAAGTTAAAACGAAATTTCCATAATATTAACGTTATTATTAAAATCTGTTTTCCCCATTGAGAGCCCCATTTAGTCGGAATTTCTCATAAAAAACAAGAAGCCTTGAGCTTAAAAATAAGTCCGACAATCAACGTTAAATGACGGTGATATTATTCATTTTATTAAAAAAAATATGAATGATCGCTTATTTTAATAATAATAACAAACAATTCTTGTAGGAGAAAAAAGTCCAACCATCCATCAATATTTCTGTTACTTACTGCGAATTTATATTAGACCTGGCTTTGTTAAATGTAAGCGGCAGCCATTTTTAGCTCGACTATTCGATAAGAATAAGTAGAGCTATTGTAGTCACCCGAGCGTCGGCGTCGGCGTCGGCGTAACCACTTATGTTAAAGTTTTTGTAATAATTTAAATATTTTCAAAGTCCATTGACATATGGCTTTGAAACTTTGCACACTTGTTCACCATCATTACCCCAACCTGTAAACAGGAGGAGGTAACTGTATCAAGCATTATGACAGAATTATGCCCCTTTTTCGACTTAGAATTTACGTTAAAGTTTTTGTAATAGTTCAAATATTTTCAAAGTCCATTGACATATGGCTTTGAAACTTTGCACACTTGTTCACCATCATTACCCCAATCTGTAAACAGGAGGAGGTAACTGTATCAAGCATTTTGACAGAATTATGCCCCTTTTTCGACTTAGAATTTACGTTAAAGTTTTTGTAATAGTTCAAATATTTTCAAAGTCCATTGACATATGCTTTTGAAACTTTGCACACTTGTTCACCATCATTACCCCAACCTGTAAACAGGAGGAGGTAACTGTATCAAGCATTTTTTTACAATCAAGCACTTAGAATAGTCGAGCGTTGCTGTCCTACCGACAGCTCTTGTTTAAAGTTGTGTATTTCACGAGAGAAAATAATTGTGTTTGATTCACAGGGATATCATTTGGTTTTCTTAGTCATACACCTTTTAAAAGAAAGAAAACTTATTTGACGATTGTAACAGACAAAAATAAGTGTTGAAAGATGTGAAAACATTCAAAAAAGCAGCTAGGAAAACTTGGAAGCTGGCTCAGGAACGCTGGGTTGTTTACTTATTCTTCGAGATTATGGCTGTCATTGCTTTTAAATTTTTCAAAAAGCATACGGCAGTTATTCCTCGTAGAATACTTTAATATGCCCAAATGTCATCAAGAGCAGTTTTGCATGTGGAAGGAAATGTATTTTTTAGACTGTAAAAATGAAACAAAAAAAATTAGAGACGAAATTTGGTGATTGGAATTTAAATGAATGTAAGTAAGTTTTCTTCTTTATACATTGTATTACTTTTGACATTTATGTTATTTATCAGTTTCAGCTTTACTTTTTCTGTAAACAGCCTGGCATTGTCAGAATTGTAAACCAAAAATAAAATTGAGGTACCACATGGGAAAAATCTTAAAAAAGTAGTTTCGTCATTGAAAAGTGTGAAATTATATATTTTGATAATTTTCACTGTGAAATTATCAAATATAATTTTCATGGATAAATCAGTAATCCACTGCAAAGCATAAAATAAAACATATAAATATAATGGACTAAGGTTGAATGAAAAACATAGACGAAACATACACATTCCTGTTGTTACACTAATTGTTTTGTTACAGAAATGAAAACTAATCAATTGTAATGGAATTGTCATTCATTGCCGTATATTCTACGTTTTGTTGAGAAATAACAGTTGATAAATAAAATTCCCAAATATTGTATCAAATTTCGTTACGATTTCAGAACATAAATGATCTAATCATGCACCAGGGAAATATAAACTTTCTCTGTTCCAATGGTTGATCTCTTCCTGAAATACAACTTACGACAGATAACGAGCTATTATCCCCGGAGATGATTTTGAATCCGTAAATAGTAATAAAAAAACGTATAGCATGCTTAACTTATTCAAGCAAGCAGACTTTATCCAATATTCTTAACTATTATCCTAAATTTTACGTTTGCAGAAACGTATTATCTATTCAATGAGTCTATCAATAGCTTCTGGTAGCATAACTGATAGCTAAAGATTGTTTCATGTTAAGTTTTAAAGGTAATACAGTAGGTGGAATCAAAGACATAAAGTTTACGAGTAAATGTTGAAATGCTTTTTCGTATGTGGTAGAATATTAAACACTCACATTTGTGTATGTTTTCATGTTGATAATTCAGTGGTTTAGAAAAAATTTATACTTGCAAAGTTCTTCTAAAAATACCATGATGGAGGCTTCATACCGATTAATGTACATATGATAAAGACACTTTCTCCTAAAAGCTTAACTAAATTAAATCCAATATTCTAGCAGTAGCGTAACACTCACTTATTGAAATAAAACAGTAACTACAATAGCTTCATTATATCAAAATAATTATATATATGTAACAGAGTTTTATTTAAATTAAGATCTCCATTGAATATTATATGAATAAGACGGTAAATAGTTCATTATTGTTTCATCTAATAAAAATAAATATAAATTCAACCTCTAAAAGCTGCGTCAAGAAATCGATATTTTACTTACTTAACAAATTGGAGTCCCATTCGTGGCGGAATTTGTTCATAATCAAGGTGAATATATTAGAAATTACAATTATTATAGTAAATTTTAATTTCGCCCATACATTCATTCAATATGTCAATGAAAAAAACTTTTTTTTTAAATGCAACATTTTATTTGATATTTGCATATTCATACGTTCGCATTGCAACTGTTCTGTACAAATGTCATAATAATGTCTTAGTATCCTTATATATTATTTCCTGATTTAATCCCATGAAAAAAATGTTACCGGTAACTTTGTTTCTATTTTAATATTCTCTTATAATGATGAAATGATTTAAAAAAAGAAAATAATAAAGTGATTAGAAACATTATATCTAAATACAAAATGGTAAGTAAGCCGAATCTAGAGAAGTCTTTATGTCCTTGGCGATTTATGTTTTTCAAATGTAACGAAAAAATCAAAGTCAACATATCATTTTACTTTCTATCTAGGTGATGTCAATTCAAATGGTATGCCTTTTCAGTCAACTCAAAATAGTTATCCTAAAATATCGTTTATATGCATTTACGCACTCACTAGTAAAATTAAACTTTAAATAATTGAAATAGTGTACTTCTTAGAAAGTTAAGGTGAGTATATTCTCAATTTGGCTTGAGTTCTTCACTTTTGTTTATTTACGGAATTTTGACAAAAAGTGTGGCATTTATGACTAAGACGAATAAATACCAGAAATTAGATAATTCAGGAAAAGAAAAACGATAGTATATAGAGGCTACAAGTGTTTTTTTCTAAGATAAATGATATGATTAAATTTCTGTTAGAAAATAAGTGTAGTTATGTTGTTGTTGTTTTTTTTGGGGGGTGGGGGCTTGAATATATGTCAATATACGGTTTTTGCTTAAACACTAGACTTGGTCTCTGCTTATAAGTGTTCTAATGTTTTCTGCTTGCAGTAATTTCTGAAACCCTTGCTTTAAGTTTTACATGACCCATACAATTGTCAAAGATATAACTGTTTTGTATACCTGCCAATTCTACCGCTTACGGTATGTATTACGGTGTATATGTGAATGTTTTGTTGATAAAACAGGCAGCATAATTTATATTTTCCTTTTATATTAAAATGTTTTATTTTTATAGTATGGAAAAATTATCTAATGATATTGAGAGAAATAAAGAATCCATTTAATAAGGCACTTTCGTGCCATTCCACGAAAAGCGGCGTATAAGTATGCGAGTTTTTGATATTACATATTTCATGATATTAATAAGCGGCATAATGACGTCATCGTTAGCACTCTTCTCATTAAATGCACAAGGAAGACGTCGTTTTCCACCTAACATGGTATGTGGTTGAGATAGGCTTATTTAACACTGGTGTAAACACTAAAAAGTCTGTCTTATTTAACACTGGTGTAAACACTAAAAAGTCTAGTCAGATATGTATGTTTAAATATTGAAAAAATTGTGTGTTAAATACCGCAAAATTAATGTGTAGCTTAAGAGAGAACCAAGGTAAATGCTTTTATTAACAAAAATACTTAGAGTTAAATATGAGCATTTATAGTTGTAATTAACTACAATTGTCATATTTCAAGGATTATAGATATTGCCAAAATGTTTCTGTTGAAGGGATACTCAGGCAAATATATGACAAAATATTAAATTTACCATATTTACTTAACTTATGCTAAAATGAAGTTTAAAAAGTGATTAAAAGTCCCTGCATGTTTTTTGTCTGGATAAATACTTTATAATGTGAGTTTAAAACCTAAATAAGTCTACATATGTTGAACGAAATGAGGACGCAGAAAGAACTAATGAGTAGTTTTAAAACAAGTCATTTGACAATTACAATCCCTAGAAGTTAACAAAACAAATATTGTATATATTGTAAGATTAAAACAAGCCTAAGTCGCTCATTTGACAGGTTCTTTTACGTTTTTATAGTTCACGGTGATAACTATGGTGAAATCTAAATGCTGTAACTTGACCCGCGTGGGTCAGGTTAGGAAACCAACATTTTTTTCTTTATATGGAAAAAAAATTTGTTCCAAGGACTGCTTAGTCTATTCATTTCGATGACATTTATAGAAAATAGGATAGAAAATTAAAATCTAAAATATGAAAACTTTGACTGTGTCTCCCTTAAATAGTCATTTTTCTGCTATAAAAAACCTACTTTTCACGAGAAATGAATTTAAAATTTAAATTCATTTTTTTTTACATTTTACTTAAAAATTAATAATGTGTTAGAATAATGCTTAGGAATTTTCTTTAAAAAGTAAACAACCTAACTTATGAACATCAATTCCTTCCTTCTCGTATAAAATATATCCCTTAAACATAAATAAGACTTAAAATATGATAAACAAGATCAACAAGGAAAGGCAGCGTTCAATGAACGCAACCCCCATATGACCCAGCAACAAAAACCAGTGGCAAGGAGCCCAGGCGGACCCCAAACAAAACAGGACAGGGCAAAGACAGAGCACGGACAGGTTAATCACTAAATGATAAATAATTTGTGACTGATTAGGAATTCAATGAAAACAAATAAATGAGGTAATGGGGAAGATACTTACCGTAGACGAGAAAACAACAAGGGACACAAGCAAAAGTGTCACCAAAACAGTATGAAACAACATAGACATACATCTGAGGAACACAGAGGGGCGCCGCCTTGGAACGGTCAGCAGCATAATAATGACTGCTGGGGAGTTTAAACCGGTTAATGGTGCACCAAACCTCGCTCTTAGCCCCAGCATGTTCCTATAAACGAGACAGTGTAAATAAAATGAATCCCCGCCAAGTGAAATTCTAACAGTTGTCATGGTTACAAAAGGTTAAATAAGTAAAACACTAAAATGATCATGTAGAAACATATAAAAGTAAACCCAATGACCATAACAAAAGTACTCAATGTCCTAAAGAAAGACAGAGCAACAAGAAAATCACCTACAAGGGCCCGACGAAGCAAGGCAGAAGACGAACATTAAGACAATTCAGTCCCAAAGGGCTTTACGAACTATCCATCATAGAGTCTCCCACTTGGTCCGTCAGATGTAAACAAAAGAGGAAAGCTTAGTGTCCAACTGTAAAAGGGTTGAACACTAAAAATGCAGTATGTCTTAAAATAGTAGGGTCATAACCTCTTTTAATAAAACGTTTAATGATTTTAGTAAAAACAGCAGAAAAAATTACCATGACCCAAAATCTTACGAAGTTTGTAAATCACATCGTCATAAAAACCAGGCTGGATAATCCCTTGTCGCAGAAGAGTTTTTAAATCACTATTGAATTTAGAAATTAAATCAAAGTTACGATTATAAAATTTAGTAAAATATTTCCGTAATTTATGATAGCGGTAGCCCTGTTTTAGAAATAGTGATAAACAGAATCCCTAAAGAAGGCCTAACACGGCAAAATTGTACAATGTTGCAGGCTCGGTTTGATTGAGTAATAAAAATATTCCGCTCGTTGAAATCCTTTACGTTGCTACAAGCTCTAGCGAATCTAATTAACTGAGAAACATAAACCCCGTAAGATGTTGTATGGGGTACGTCTCTATCTAAATGTGGATAATTAACTATACAAAAGTCAGTCATCTCTTTTATTATAGATTTTCGTATGAATAGAATTGTTGTTGATAGTAATATGAAGATCCAAAAATGAAGTACTAAAATTTCAAGAGTTTGTTTTATTAAGTTGTAGTTCATGCGGATAAATGTCAGACACCATTTAATCAAAATAAGGATTATTTTAATTAAAAATATCATCAAGGTATCTGGAAGTATTATTAAATGCGACTATAACATCTTGTTGTTTATCTTCAGAGAGACTCAACATAAAGTCTCTTTTATAGCAGTACAAAAACAAATCGGCGACCAGGGGTGCACAATTAGTACCCATAGGAATTCCTATGATCTGTTTAAAAAGGGTATTACCAAACCTGACATAAATGTTGTCTAAAAGAAAAGAGAGTGCTCTACAAACTTCGTCACAGGTTCACATAGTATAATGTTTAACAATACCGTTAGTAAAAAAAACTTTGTTATAATTACATGCTAGAAAGGTAACTTTTTCCCGTGCAAAAAGTTTTCTGAATTAGGGAAATTAGTTTATCATTGATTAATTTATGTGGCAAAGTTGTATAAAGTGTAGAAAAATCGTATGTACTGACAGTTGAAGCTTAAAAATTCTTAATTTTGAATTTATCCAAGATTTCACCAGAAATTTTTAATTGACCAAAAGAGATGTTTGCCTGTGTTTTCATAGACTTTATCACAATATCTAATTACATGTGTTTTAATGGCAGTGAAACAAAACGACAATAAATTAGAAAGTTTACTTGTAGTGCAAGATGTAGAATTATCAATGAATCTGGCTTTGTAAGGTTTTTTATGTAATTTAGGAATCCAATACATAATAGGAAGTTTGAGTTCTTTTTCATTAATTTGGACTTTAAGATTGGAAATATTAGTAATATGATTGTTTACAATGTCTTTTTCGGAGGCAGAGATTTTAGAATACGCATTAATACTATTTAGTTCCTTATGCAAAGCGTTAATGTAATGGATTCGTCATACAATTATAATATTATTAGCTGCCTTGTCTGCTGGCACCAAAACAAATTTTGAATGAAAAGCTAGAATATCTTTCAGGCGTTTGTAAGTTCTTGATCCATTTTAATTCTGCTAAGTGTCTAACTTTAACTTTATGTTAATACTTCAACATTAAACAAATTCTGTCCTCTTATCATAAGGAGTTAAGAAACATGTTTTTTTTTCTAAATTCATTTGACACACTTGAAATTTTAGACTGTTGTGAACATAATCAAAGGCTTTATTAGGAGGAACAAATTCAATTAATGAATCTAGCTCTATAAAATTGCTAATAAATCATTTTTATCCCCAGGAGAAATGTAATAATTAAATCGTCCTACAACTAAAGTATGAGATCAACTAAATGTACTTGAACTCTTCTTAAATATTGTCTTGAAATTTAAACTGAGAAAAAATATTTCAAAAGAATCTACCATCGATATAAACACAAATCAGAATTGTTTTCATATGATATATAAGACATACGGACTCAAATAAACATTACTTACTAAAAAGGTATTGCGAGTACTACTTGCTTTTAGCTAGATAACTAAAATTACACCATTTTTAGCAGATTATTGAAACATTTATTTAGATTATTACAACTTCGTAGTAGCCCATCTGTGTTTTAATGATGATAAAATTATATTGTATCAATGATATTTAATGGAGGGACAATTCGGGAGGTAAAAATAGCTTCGGCTTTTGTAAATGTTTTCATGGTCACTGAAAGAAAGAAAAAATGACAACAACAACACATATTTGCACACTTATACTTAAATATGTTGTTTTCACGATTTCACTTTAAAGCAAGAGTGAAAATACTTCATAGATAAATGTTATTGGTTGAAACTGTTGTTATATTTTGCAAAATTAATCATTAGTTTTACTTCATACTGTTTGAGCTCACAGTTTGCCATGTTATGTTCTGCAGAGTGAAAAAGACATAAAGATTAACAAAATGGTCTTATGGTTTTCTTTTCTACCGATACTATGGACAAAAGCACCGATTTAAAAAAACCTACTTTTATTCTTATTGTACTTTAATGATAAAGAACTCATTGATGTTTTCAAAAGCAAAAATAAGACTGTCCTTAACGACGTCGAAATCTAAAACCGGAAATTGTAATGGTAAGAGTTCAGTTATACAGCCATTTTTAAATTTCTTTTTCAATACACAATTAAAAGGAACCAACTGCGTGTTTTTTGACATAAAAAAGACTGTAAATATGTTTTTAAGGTTCATACACCATTTTATGGAGGTCTAGGCTATTAACATGTGAGCAAAATTTCAGATCATTCCCTCTCTCAGTTTTTACAGAATAACAATTTTAAATGTGCAAAATGATCCACAAAAGAAAAGCGTTGCAACGCTATCCACTCAAACCGGGCTAGGAATTTACTAAAATTTCTTTTTCAATTCATCTCTAAGCATATTTCTTTATAATCTTTTATATACTTTATCACTTGATCTGTGTAAGACTTTCATATTATATATTTTTAGGTCTTTTGATCTCATTTGACTTCCATTACGTATGTAGTCATTGCTTGTCTAGTCAAGGTATTGCTGTCGTTTACTCTCTAAACCAACACTGGGGTTTCCCGACTGTGATCGCTTGATATCATTCCCGCACATCATTATTACCAATAGGCTATTGAGTTGGACTAGCAAGGAATTTGGTAAGAGTTGCTATCTATCTCTGTTGCAGCTCAATTATCCTTTAATTAATCCGTATCGAACCGAAAATGAAACAATTTTCATTCATTAAATTTCTTTTTTCTTGAGGCAGTTTACCGTGTTTCCATTAATTCTATAGCTCTGAACGTACAACGTATTTAGTAGATAAAATGTTCTTCCTTAATCAGTTGGTGTTATGCAATTAATCATTTAATGCTGTTAGAATTTTTTTAATTCTGCGCAAGTAACTCAAGTAGGTCACTTGTAAAATGCAAAGCTCTCAAAATAGTACCGCTATCTTCTTTCTTTTCCTTATAAATTATTCTCTTTTCATAGTAGTAACGCATTCATATATAATTTTTAACATTAATGTTACTTACTATATAAAATAAGTTCTGCTTACGCAAATTACTTTTTTAGGTTATTGATAGATTTGTCAAAGTATAACTTAACGCCTGTTTGTAGTCAAATAAAATATTTATGACTGTGTAAATTTACTGTATATACAGACATAACAACGTCTCATTAAACCTTCTCATTCTCTCATCCATTAACATTGACGACTCGCACTCATTTATACATAAGTCCTAGGTTAGTGAACTTTCATGTATTCCCCATAAATACTAATGAATGCGTTTTTTCAGAATAAGATTTTAACTTTTCCAAAGCCAAAAAGAAAAAAGAAGAAAATAAAGTTTTGCATGCCGAGGCTTACCAATCGATATTTGTTACACTTTTGAAGTATAAGAATCAAAAGAAACCAATACAATTAAAAGAACATGACGTCATTATTTATAGTTCATTATATACAATATGGTGGATGTTTTCATTTTATCAGGAACTAAATGAAGTAAAAGTAATTTTCTTGTTAAATAAACAAACAATCAGTTTAAAATTGCATATTTCCGAATAATCACGTTGATATCAGGTTACGAAAGTTGAATCATATTTAATGAAGTAATGTAAGTGATTAAGAACAAGTATTGATACAGTCTCCAACAAGAGTTCCAATTCTTAGAGAAAACACGAGGGGAGACTTCAAATTTGATACCATCGGTTTTTGAACCGTCTCAAATTGCAGGGGATTTATGGAATAAAAGCGTACACATTTTAAGAGGCGTAAACAAAGATTTGATACCAGATTTTCATGCTATATGTTGTATTTATCATATAACTAGAACTATTGGTGGAGCATCAGGCACTCGGGGTTAACAGAATGATCAACAGATACAACGTATGCTATATTTACTTACAAACCAAATCACCATGTAGATGTAAAAAATGTGTTCTTTTTTTATCTTTTTCTATTTGTTTTTAATTTTATAATTACAATACCTGTTTGTCAAAGACTGTTGAACAGATGACGAATAGCCATTCAATTTTCCTGGAATGAATTGCGAACTTCTTTATGTATATGTAAATAAAAAAAAAGTTTTTTTTTCAAATATGGATCAGGTAAATATCTTTGATACGAACATTTGTTTTCGTATCTTTTCCTCAGGATATTTTCAAGTATTTAACACAGCAAATTCAAATATTGCCTCAACATTTTATACTTTATGGCCCTCTTGCGAAGCAAATGCCAAGCATCATAAGAAACGGCATTTGCATGAAATATCTCAATGATTTCCCAAGGTGGTTGTTTTGAATTATTTTAGTTTTGTTTTATGCTTCATCCTGTACAAAGGATATGATTACTATGATTTATGTAGAATAGTATGATCTTAAATTTCCTTCATTAGTAGAATAGCTAAAATGATACGGAAAATTGCGAATATGTCTTCTCCGAACATAGCTGTCATTCAAGATAAAACAGATGCTGTACTTGGGGAATACAAAGTGGTTGTGAACTGCTTAGAGTTAACACATTCATACTTAATATCACATTTGCATTTACCAGATACCAAAATAGCAGAATCACTTTGTATAGTGTAACGATTTACGTTCATATTTGTTATCACGTTGAATGTAAATGAAAACTGACATATTGGAGATTTGTTTCTGCACATTTTGATTTGTTTCTAAATCTACTCTTAAACATTATAGACATGAAACAAAATTACTAATTTTATAAGAGACATTTACTATTTTTTATTGATTTTCTATAAATGAGTACTCAGACAAATGAGTACTACAAACATATCTGTATCATAGTTTGGGGACCTTTCTGTTGAAAATGTGTCCGAGTTAAATCGTATACATATACATGCACAGTGCGTTAACTGAAGTGCAGGTATTAGTTATCCGCACTCCAGAGCATGCCCATTGATTGGCTCATTTTTGCTGAGGTTAACTTATTGTGACGGAAGAGAAAGAAAGATCGACAGAAATATCATATTCAGATGCTAGTTCATTGGTTACTTTTTCCCGGGGTTTCATATTGTGACAACAGGGAACGTGTTTTTATGTTTGACTATGATACAGAAGAGAAAGACATAAAAACACTCGGCAATCTGATTAGTATTTGGGGGCTACGCCCCCTGGTACAAATCAGATAGCCTCGTGTTTCGATGCTCTTTCTATTACTTGCTTACGTTTTTAAAGAAATACATTTCACGTTTCTACGTGTGACTTAAGCATAATATTAAAATCACAAAATCACACCTTATCTTAAAAAGACATTAACTATATTCATTTTCAAAGTCTTCCAACATATTTACTTCAAATATTTTTAGCTGTTGAATATTATATCAGACTTTTATGCTAGAATGTTTATATTTCTGTTGTTGTCAACACTCACAAAATGAAAATTTCTTCTTTACTCTATTTTTTCATATAACGCTTGCAATTTATTAAATTGATATTTGATATTTAATACACTGTCAGTTATGACATTCTATCTCGTCGACATCTAGACAGTTAATTTATATCGCAGAAAACATAAAAATGTAATATTACATTGGCAATATATTAATTTCCTCACATTGTTTATTTCTACTGTACAAAATACACACTAAGATTAAGTGGTTGAAATTATACTTTGTCTAATCTGATTTTACTGTTTTAACTATTGAATCTATCAATCGGCACCAGCATGTCGAGTATGATTTAATTAAGACCTGTAAAACAGACATATGTAGACATATCTTATTTTATTAATGCTGAAATACAACTTGACATGAAAAATTTGCAAACTGTAATGATGTGAGCTTCCGTACATCTAAGAAGGCTACTCCGTGTCTTACCGAATTGTGAGGACGTCCATGGCCGAGTGGATAAGGTCGTTTATCTAATACAATAAACATTTAAAGTTTAAGCATAACACACTTTCAAAAATGTAAATGCACATTACATATTCATATCATATAATATTTATGTTATTTTTATGATAAAATCGTTTGTGACTAACATTTTTAAACTTTCATGTGAAATAAATCATTCGGGTATTGTATTTTAAATACGAACTGTATGCATAAACGTAAAAATAACCATTCGCTATATTCAAGTGCATTGTATCGTTAATGAATACTATAATACGTATGTATAAGAGTAACACTGATTAATTGCTATATGTACATTAAACATCACGATCACTATTTCTTTCACTATTATGACGAAAATCTGGAAAGGAGCCTCGGAAGAAATCAAAAATATTGTATGAAAATTGCAGACTCGGTTTGATTGAGTCTTTTCATGAGAGATACTGTAATATGCGACATCTCACACTATAGTATATATCAGTCTACAGAAAAACAATCATGATATCTAATGTTCTAAACTTCCGGTCGTCTAGTACGAGGGGCTATCCAAAAATTCGTGGACTTTTTAAATATCTCCTGAACGTCAACATGTATTATAATAAAATTTTATCAGCATACCTTGTAGAATATCATCAACACATTTTTAAAGGAACAGTTAACTGCGTCAATAAATAATTATTTTATATTGCTTTACAGAAGCCACAAACACGGCACCCGGCGCACGGTAGAAAAGCGCAGTCAGTCATTGTATATTTGTTGCTAAAAACTAATAATTTACGTAGAAAACCCGCTAAACATCGCTGGTTTCTTCTATGATGTATACGTTATTATGACGTTGACGTCAATAACTTTTTGGATTGCACCGCTGTTGCCGTTGTTATGTAAACTTAAATATTGTTGTAATATATGAGACTACTAACATAAACTTTTCTTTGTTTATTTGTTGTTTATTCTTCTAAGCAGTGTAAGAATTTCAAAATATTATCTCAAATATATTTTACGCAACAAAGAAAGTCCACAAATTTTGGTTACGCCCTCGTACAATAGCTGTATGTTCTAAATATTCAAACAAGTCAAAATATGAAAATAAATTTATGTTAGAGAAGTTGAAATCTCCCAACCTCCAAACAAAAGCCGGACTCAATAATGATTTATGTATTTTGTCGAAGCTAACTGCGATAAATGGGACTACTTTAATGATGTTTTTGAACATTATAATAAGCAAAACATTTGGTTGCGTAAAATTAGGAGTTACATTAGTTCTGTCAATCAATATCAAATAACACGGTTTTTTTCTATACTGTTATGGTAAAACAGATCGTCAGTTAATTTTTTAATTGGAGCCTTTCGAGGTCGATTATGAGAACACTCATAATTTGGTGGCATTTACCCTTTAAAGTATTTAGCAGGATGCTTTTTGCGAGTCTTAATGTTTAAATAGCAGAGTTATGAACCATCTGGAAGTCAAACCTTGGTTATAATGAAGGTCCATGTGTTTCTATTTTAGGTAAAACTTAAATAATTGACTGGAAATTATTTGTACATTTTAAACTGCCCCACCAGGAAATAATTATGTGTCTTGTAAAACTTGGCTGCTGCAATATAACAACCATTTTCAAAATATATAATGTGTACATATAGACAGGCTCTAGAAATAAAAACAGTTTGTTTATAGCTAAATCTGACTTTTTGTGAAGTTTACCATCGATTAGCTGTTGCTCCAAATAGATTTATGATACTTATGTCACAATGTTACCACTTCTCATGACAATTATTGGAGGGATTGTTTCATCAAATATAAGGTAAAAATAAACAAGAAATAAACCAAAAATATCCAAGAAAAACATAAGTTGGAAGAATTATTTAAGTTAAAAAGCACACCATTGCGAACGTAATATTCTTTAGCTGAGAAGTATAACTTCACAACTTTGTATTAAATGAGAAGCAAAGTGCATTTCAAGGAAGTGTTTAAATGTCAAATATATTTGACTGACTTATAAAGTACAAATTGGATAATATTTTACATAAGCGAAAAATTGAACAAGACGCGTTTTAGTTCTCATATTTTATTTAAAGGATAATAACAACAGATTCAATTCAAGCATCTCAATCGTTGTAAGCTTGTTTGAAGAAATTCTTTTCAAAAGTTTTCATTATACATTCATGTGGATCTTGCACTGGCTGCCTGAACATCTGGCTCGAATGTGACTGTTTAAGACGGCAACGAGGCTATGCCGCGTTTCCGCTAAACATTTCCCCGACAGCCGGTGTTTGATTCTTTTTCTTGCATATTGCAAACTTATGGTATTACGAACAGAAATACGAAACTAATATTTTCAGTTTGCATTTTGTTCTTATAGTAGCGTATGAATTTTTACAACTTCCGTCATAACAGCACATTGATGTCATCCTAAGAACGCAATTCATTCATAAAAATTTAAACGTAAAACTCAATAATAGGTTTAATGTCATAATCCTTATGATTCTTTTTCCATGTTTCCTAAGAAACGATATGCAAATAAACCATTTTAGTTCGGCCAATTATCTGTTTTTAAAGATACTTCTTTTATAAAATATTGCTTTCAGTCTGATTATTATGAACAGTTGGTACCGTTTACGTCCATGAAATGAAAGGGATTGTCGAAGAATACTGTGACATTAGTAAAGACAGCATAGTATAAATATATATATTATTATAAACAGGCTGATATAAAGCAGCAAGCCTCCAAATGGTATCAGAATGAAATGAATTTCAAATGAACGGTAAAAACTGGTCTGTTTGGACTTTAGACGTGAAAATTCCATACTGCTAACCCCATAATCTATGGAAAAATTGATAAAATTGTCACTAAAACGTGACTTTTGTGTTGACAAAATAAAAAGAGTTACATATTATATTTATTCTCCACTTGATAAAAGTAGAATGAATTGTCAGATTCAAGCTGCTTTTATTTCCCATTTCCAAATGCAAAATTAAAAATACTAGAATTGCAGGCTCGGTTTGAGTGAGCCTGTTCATGGACGGTACTGTCAAGTGCAAACTACCGTCCACGTCAAGGCTTAAGCAGAATTCAACATTTAAACAAGTAAAAGGTGAAATTTTAATTTTCGAAACATCTGCAGCAAACAATTGCAGATTTGAAATAAAAAGGTACTACACAATAACATATTGAAGTATATTATAATATGCGTAAAATAATACCATTTTACAAAGATGGATAATATTTGAAAAGGAACGGAAAAAGGAAGTGATGCAGAATTCAAAATTTAGAATACAAATTTAAAGAGAAAAGACCGATAATTCTCCTTTTAACCAATCAATATCCCCTGACTTTTTATTAACCATTAAATCAATATAATGTCTCTCTTGAGAAACTGGTATTTCATCCCATTCTAATAATTACACCATTATAACCAATGTTGTTTTTTCTGTTCCTCGTCACAATCATTCAAAGTACGATTTTTGCTTGCCCGTTAAACAAATAGTAATGAAAACGAAAATTTTCTATAATGTCATCCCACATGACTCATACAAATAGTAATGAGTATGTACTTAGAATATAAATACATTGTAAGTGAAAACACTTTTCCTATGTAGTACCTCGAAATGGAAACAGTGTAAATATGATTTCAGTAGAGAACTACATTTGATAATTTAAAATAAAACAAGAACATTTTCAGAAAATCATTTAGTAAAAAACTGAATAAAAAGTCTAAATGTCTAAAATTTTATGCATTCAATGTTATGTGTAGGCTGATATTGATATAACACATTATTACAAATGAAATTAGATAATGCATCAAATACAACACTCTTACTTCTTTGCAAAGCTTGTAATCAGATGTCATTTATACCTCCCGATGATATCTAAGATATACAAAGAATTAATTTACTTACTCCTTTTAAATTGATACTCCGACTATAGAGATCATTTTTACTAACATTTATGTTCTATCTTAAAAATGAATATGAATTTAACAAACTAGATAGAGAAAACAAAATCCCTTTAGGACAGGCTTAAAACTGGACAGTGAAAACGGAATCCTTAAAGAACGGCCAAAAAACCAACAGAATTGAAAATGTTAAGGGTTTGGTATGATTTAGCCTGTTCAACGGATAATGGTTATTGTAAGCTATCGTCCGCGCCAACCTAAGCACAAGCAAACATTTGAACATGAAAACAGTGAAACTTGGAATGAATGAAAAAACATATTCTAATTGTCGAAATTGAACGCTATCATCATTTGCTTAATTTAATATCGAGGTCTTTAACATATGGTAGATGTCTGCCTTCTGCTTTCTTATATAGTGGTTCATCTTATGACACTTATTTTCTCATTAACACTTAACATATTTTATAATCTTTGTAAAATGGCAAGCTTTCATTTTATCTAAGCAAGTTAAAACCTTGAACCTTTAGAAAAAATGTATAAAACTCACAGTATATTACTCAGAGTGCGGGTGATACTACCGGAAGTCTTGTTGTTTGAATCGTTGCCATTTTGGCATATTCGATTACTTTGCTACCTATGTTACTGTATATACTAACACAATGTAGGATATTTCAAGGCCATTATAGCAAGATCTAGGTTTTTATGCAATCTCGGCGACCATACTACCTTGTATTGTTTTTGTACCATTAGCAACATCAACAAAACTGTATAAACTCTAAAAAAAATTCAATAACGATGCAAAGGCAAAAACGTTACCTGCAGAAAATCCTAATGTGACGTCAAATTGACAATAGATCTATAGATATGAAGACAGTAGAACTTGTAAAAAAATATAAGCCAAATAATTTGTCATGGATAAGTTTAAATGTGCTAGATTGAAAAACTTTGAGACAACGCCCCCAAAAAAGACGAATTAGAATCATTTACAATGCAGGAAAATATCAGACTCCTTGGATATCTAGAGCATGTTCAATTGTGACTTGACAACATCAGATTCATTAAAGCGTACAGAATCATAAGAAAAGCGAGCACATAACATAAATATCATAAACAACAATAAAACAACATTTGTCAAATGTATTTTGTGTTATTATGTTTCATAAGATCTTCGAAGATGTTTTGCTAGTTTGTTGAACGATATGACATATATTTGTGTGCATTGACATTTGTCCGTTTTCCTGGAAAGGGCGACAACCAAAATAAGCGGCAATCTCTTAACGCCGTTCCCGACATAGGTATAAAAGAACGTTCATACTTGATTGCTGCTGGCCATTCTACAATTATGACCTCCACTTGATAATTAAAAAAGAACATGAGCCGAATTAATAACTATTTGCTTGAACTACATTTGACAATCATCATCTTTACGTGAGTCTGTTTCCTGCGCTTTAGTGAAATAGTGAAAACTATGATAAACAAGATCATCAAGGAAAGGCGGCGTTCAATGAACGCAACCCCATAATGATAAAATAACCCGATAATGATAAAATAAGTATCTATTGTATAAAATCATTATAAATTATAGTTCTCATACGAAAAAAATATAATAAAAAAAGAAAAAAAGATGTAACAAATTTTCAATAAGAAAGAAGTTCATTTATTGATTTTTTCTTTTTCCACTAATGATTTTCTGTCATCATATTATCATAATTATAAAAAAAGTATGTTTTGTTTCGTCTCTTGTGCGGTTGAAGATGAAAACATTATATATATTTCACCTATAAAACTGATAGTTTTTCGGTTTCTCGTGAAGTTTACGCAATGCTGTTTTTGCGTATCAATGCAACAAATAGAAATTGGAAATATACGCGAAAAGCTTTCCGAAATTCATATTCTTTTTTGTAAAATGCAATTATAAATTTTGAATGCTTTGTTCTAGTTTAAAAAAGAACATTTCCGATTAAAAATGGAATAGAAAGCTCTAAGGAATATATGCTAAGTGTTTTCACCCTAGCCTGAGCCAAAACAATATGGTTATATTAAGCACATGATCCAAATTTTGCGTCAGAACATTCAGAATTTAAATTGTTCTTTTAAGTACCATGTTTGGGATCATTTAAACGTGGATTTGCTTTAAACGGTTTACTTTTATTTACAAGTCCAAGACTAGATAATGTACCAGACAAATCAAATTAACAGTTTTTAAACCATTTACACATCATTTAAAGGAAAGATAAACAATTGTTTCTAGGAAAGCATTAATTATGTATGATGGTTGATCTAATTTACTAGCAAAAGCATGTGTTACAGAACTGAACCCATTCGTGCTTAAATAAATTGCTGAACAAAAATAGATATAAACTCTCGTAAATGAATTGTCTTGTTTAAGAGATGTGTTCAATTTCTTGCAATTTCTATTGAAGCTTTCATTTTATTGTTCTGTGAAAAGTCTAGACCTACATCATATGGAACATTAATCTCAAAATTTTACTTCCAGTTCCGTCATGTCAATAAAATCAATGAAGTCCCTTTATAAAGTTTTCATGAATATGTTCAAATGAAGTATAATGAAAATATTTTTGATTCTCTTACGGGAATAGTTGGTTCATAAATCAAGGGGTTATACAACCTTATAATAAAGTCTCCTATCGGTAATCTGATAACAAACGTATCCTAACAGATTCAGCTTACATTATACTTTGTGAAACTAATGTTTAAGGGAGTCATTAAAAGTAAAAAAGCACATTGAATTTAAAATTTTAAGTCCCTCAAATTTCCACACACAGTTTATTTAAAGGAACAAATTATTCCAAGGAAGTGTCATTGTTCCAAATAATAAATAATATTGTGTCTAATTTTTTTCTTGCACATTTTGTAATTGTGAGAGTAGAAAGTAACATTTAATATATGTATGAATATATTTCTATCTTTCTTTGATGACGTAATAAATATCTCGGAATGTACACATTCTTACAAGGAATCCGTAGAATGCCCGATTTTTATAAAGAAACATTTTTTTTCGAATATAGGAAAATATCTTTATTAACACGGATATTCTGTTTCCATTTCATTTTTGCTGAAAAGAATTCTATTTTACAAAATACATCGCAATTATCAATTATCTAAACACAGTATGAATTTTTGCAAATGTTGTGGGTGTTTGTTTGTTTTGTTTTGATTTCACACAAAGCTTAAAATTCTACATATTGTAGGTGGTCACAATGAGAATATATAGTGTCAATAAAAAACTGGCATTTTTTTAAAGAGAAGACATGTTATAGTGAACACAGCTTCCCATATATAGTTTATTTATTCTTTAATTCAAATTTGACATATTCATTTAGAATTATTGATGTCAATAAATTTGCTTAAATTCAACATTTTTCTCCCAATGTAAGGTGTATTCATTTAAATAACTATACACTGTAAATGACCCGAGGTCTGCTAATGTACAATAGTTTTCTCTGTCCAGGTATAAGCATTTCACACTCCGAAAGTACCTTCCCTTAGTTAAAAACTCGTTTAATCATAAATACCTGAGTTATCTCATCTCTTTTTAAAAGATTTAAGTGATTTTTTCTGTGTGGAGCTAGATGTTAAATTGACTAAGAAAATGGATTTGTTATGTCATTGTAATGAACTTCTCTATGGAGTTAAAAGAAAGCATGTATTACCACGTATATTCATTATGACACTGGTTATCAAGAGTGTAATTAAAGCTTGTTTTCCGTATTCTATCTCATATATTTATAGTATTTCATACTTCATGTAATTGAGTTTGATCATATGTCGAAGAGATGCTGAACATAGTGATACACTATTTATGGAACGTAGACATTGTTGTTCAACAGAAGCTTATGATACATTTAAGTTAGAACCACGCTCAAACTGTGAGCAAAATGTCAACAAACGTTCATTAAGCATAATGTAATAGCTTTATATATAAAGGTATCCGTGAATTACGTCGTTTGTACAATTTTGAACAGAACATTGTTTTTCATAATTTGCAACACGAAAAGGAAAGGATCTAATATAAAGTATAAATCAGTATGCAGTTACAATTTTCCTATGAGTTGCCATGAATTTAATGTCAACTTTCAATTCGTGTAGAAAAAGCAAATGAGTTTTCGTGTAATTTAGTACGTTTGCGCCGTTGATTAATCAATTGCTAGCATTTAACTGTTTCATAAGAAATACAAATGAAGAAAACAAAAAAATAATGTTATTGCGCAACAATTAAAGCGGTTATTGTACCAATTCTAATTTCAGTTTTTAACCCATTACTTCATGAGCATTTTGTGAAAAATGGCTGTTTTCATTGAAAAGTCTCCCGTTACAAGTTCAAATTGCTATAATACTATAAAAACTGCTTCAACACTAATCAAACTTAACACAAATGTTGACTGGACCATTGTCCTTGCAACAACATGCTCAGGCTTAAATTTTCTGTTACCATGGCAACGAGGGGACATCTCAAAATTGCCAAAAATCACTATTTTGCGTTGATTTTTTCCATCAAAATTGATTTCAAAGTGCTGCAACTTCTCAATGGATTGAGATAGAGTCAAATGCTTTTCAGCGTTGGTTACACGTTACCTTATGATCAATCTGGGGTCTTTTATAGCCTCTCACAAGTCCAAACTTTTTTTGGCGATAAGGCATTTTTTCACCATTTGAGACAACAAAAAGGGGGGGGGGTGAAAAAGGCGTTAAAAGGCGTGTATATAACGTAATGGGTTAAAGGGTAAAATCAATCAAAATACATACATTTCCCGTTTGTTTCTAATTGTTCACGTATTTACAATGAAAAGCAAACAAGCTACCGTACTAACTAACTAGAATGTCTTATTGCAATTAAGATTAAATTTCAATAATTTCATATACAGTTATGTAGTTTATCAATTTCTGAAAACAGTTATCCGTGAAATTACGAAATTACTTTTCTAACAGAAGAAGAAGAGGCAGTGTCTAACATATTATTACTTACATTTTCAAAAACTATATTCATGTCTTCTTAAAAAAGGTTTCCCACTTTCACTTTCGGTCGATCAAGGCAGATAAATATAATCATATGTTCTGAATTAAACTACCGATCAGGAATACCAGACCCCGCTCTGATTTTGATCAACCGATTGTCAAGTTTTGGTTTCACTTATAATATTTTATTGATATTCAGAGCGATACTTGTGATTATTTGTTAAGAATTGCTGCAGTATTGGACTTGCTTCGCTCTTTAGACTTGCTGAACTCTTTGAATTTGCTGCAGTATTAGACTTGCTGCAGTATTACATTTGTTGCAAGATTGGACAAGCTGTGCTCCTGTGACTTGCTGCGCTCCGTGGACTTGCTACAAAAGCTAGACTTGCTACGCTTTTAAGCCCTACATTGCTCCTGTGACCTGCTGCGCTCCTTTTACATGCTGCTCTCTTTAATCACGCTTCTATGACTTGCTTCTATCCTGGGAAGCGGACTTGCTTCTTTTCTGGGAAGTGGACCTCTCTTAGACTTGTTTCCTTTCTTGGGAACGTATCTCTCTATGACCTGCTTCTTTTCTGGGAAGCGAACATCTGTACATGTAATACTTGCTTTTTTCTGGGAAGCGGACCTCTTTAAGACTTGCTTCTTTTCAGGAAAGCAGACCTTTGTACGACTTGCTTCTTTCCTGGGAAGCGGACCTCTTTAAGACTTACTTCTTTTCTTGGATCATATTTGCACATGACGTACAGACTTAATTTGTCTTGACTGAGGAAATATGACCATATGACAATATCGAATTACCTAATCTCTGCTTCGTAAATATAGTTTTTAGATAAAAAATAGAGGAATAGAGCAGGCATACCAACTAGCAAAAATGAACATGTTCGGAAGCAGTTTGCATTATCAGACTACTCGTATTGTAAGCGTCAGTGTGTTGTGATAACAGTCATCAGGTTTCACCTCGATATTGATGATCATAAATGATATGTAACATTTACAAGTTATCAAATTCTTGCCATAGTATATAAGAAACACTGAACTATAAACATACAGAGCAGTTACAGTTCAAATGTTTCAATTCCTTAACGTACCCTTTTTGCGTGCACAATTAGATGTCATGGTAATAGATTTATCTGTTCAAAAAAGAGTTATTATACCAAGTAATAAAAAAGTACATGCAATTAAAATAGAGAAAATCAAAATCCCCTAAAGAACGTCCAAAACATCATATTGCATAATTCAATATGTGGTCACTCTTAGTTTGTGGTGGATATTTGCTCTTTTTCAGCTTCTCAATATCTTCTTCAAGACTTATAAGCCTTGTTTGTGTTTCTTGATTGTCATTGGACAGGGTCATTAGACTCTCTGTAATTTTTGTAGTCATTTCCTCTATTTTGCCCATGTCTATTTTGTTAGATATACAAGCTCATGTTTGTGGTTTAGACAGAAAATTTGACACACTTGAGCAGTCCATTAATGACTTAAAATCAGAGAATTTTAAACTACGTGAGCAAAATGTAAAACTGACGGGCAAAGTAGATAAATTAGCAACTCTTGTTAACGAGCTAGAAATCTCAAATAATTCTCTAAACGAAAAACACGAACAGCTTGAAAGTCAGTCTAGGCGCCAAAACCTTATATTTTATGATATAAAAGAATCGCATAAAGAAACATGGGAACAATCCGAGCAGGTAGTACGTGACTATATTCGTGATGAGCTTAGTATGAACGAATCCGATATACGAATAGAAAGAGCACATCGTTTATACAGCAAAAATAAGCCTCGCCCACTTATTGTTAAGTTCTCTTTCTACAAAGACAAGGAAACTGTGTTGAAGAAGTATCGCGAAATCACCAAGGCAGCGCGTAATCAGCGTAACCATGACGACAACATTAGTGACCCAGGGTCAGAGCGGCACAATGATGTTTCTTCTTCCGGTTCAAATGTTAGGATCAGTGAGGACTTCCCGAAACGAGTTAGAAATATACGTGCCCTTTTAATACCTTTTCTAAAAGAGTCTATTAGCAAGGGTGAAAATGCGTTTTTACGATATGACAAACTCGTCATAAATCATCGTGTTTATTCGTACGACAGTGAGAAAGAATGTCCGGTTCCGGTTACAAGATAGGATATCGGCAAGGTCCCAAGTACCAACAATGACAACTGTCTTCAGTCTTTACAAAACTCTAATGATATTTTCCATGAAACAAACTTTGGGCATCACTTCCGCAATGAAAATGACAATTCTATTAATATTGATTTAAAGATGTGTTCCTGGAATATTGAAGGATTAAAAAAATATTATAATGATATTAGCTTTCAGTCATACTGTTCACGCTTTGATATATTAAGTTTTTGTGAAACTTGGGGTGCTTCAAATGATGAATTCGAAAACTTTTTACCTGGATATACAAACTTTAACTTTTGTAGAAGAAAGAAGAATACAGCTGTACGTGGTTCCGGAGGCGTGACGGTTTTTGTTAAAGACTGGTTGATCAAACGTGGGTCTATAAAACGTGTATTTGATAATATCACTGAATGTGTAGTGCTATTAATTAGTGCTGAATCTATGATTTATGTGAATGATATTATTCTTATATTTACATATGTATCTCCTGAATACTCGTCTATTTATTCGATTGAAGATAATAATGGTATTGAAATTTTGAATACAAGTATTAGTCAGATTAAATGTAAATATCCCGATGCAGAATTATTTTTGGCGGGAGATTTAAATTCACGTATAAAAAACTTCAATGACTTTGTGTTAGATGATAATCTATTGTTTATATTTGGTGATGATGTACCATACCCAGAAGATGATTTTAATATGCCTAGATCATCTAAAGATACAGAGTTTAATCGTTTTGGATTATCACTTATTGAATTATGTTGTACTTATGGTATACATGTTTTTAATGGAAGATTTTTTGATGATATTCCTGGTAACTATACTTGTTTAGCAAATAATGGAGCCAGTGTTGTAGATTATATGGCAGCTACTACTAGTTTGTTTAAATATGTAACATGTTTTAAAGTTGATAATAATGACGAGTCTGTACATTTTCCTATTATTTTGCCATTTTTTATTCCCTTCTATAGGTAGTCAAAATCAGTATAATTTTGAAAATGGTGAGAATATGTCACCATGGCTGAAGTATAAGTGGAAACCAGAATTCAAAGAAAATTTTATAAATAAACTTACGCCCAAGTTTCAACAATTTGATGAAATACGTATTAATTCACAGAATAGAACTTTATCCTCGTTTCTTCCAGACTTTTTAGATATCTTAAAAGTTTCTGCAGATGATATGAAATGTAAACACCACAAAAACGTATCATCTCAACCATTATGGTGGGATAACCAATGTCAAAATCTAAAAAGAGATAAAACCCGTTTTCTTAGACAGTTCCGGGTTTCAAACGAAAGAGATGATTTAATAAAATATAAAACGTCCAAAAACAAATTTAAAGCACTTTGTAAAAATAAACAGTATTTCCACTGCAAAGCTAAACGGAAGCTGTTGGTTGATTCCAGGAAAAATGCAAAACAATTCTGGAATATTCTTAAAAAAGGTAATAGTAAAGAAAATGTAGATTCTTTAATAACATGTAATGAATGGTATGATTATTTTAAATTACTCTTGAATCCTGTAACTGGGGAAAATAGTTCAATCAATGAGCAGCCCGTGGTCAATGTGAATCGTGATTACTTAAATTGTGAAGAAATTAACGTTCCTATATCTGATCTAGAAATAATGCAAAGTATAGACCATTTACGTGCTAACCGGTCGCCTGGACCTGATGGTGTCTGCTTAGAACTGTACAAACATTCTATTCATATAATTTTACCATTTTTGAATGCTCTTTTTAATGAAATTTTTGAAAACGGAAACTTCCCAGAAGAATGGAGTCAAAGTATTATCACTCCAATACATAAGAAAGGTTCTAAATCAGATCCAAATAATTATCGAGGTATTTCTTAAATAGATTCCTTATGTAAAATATTTGTTAATATATTAACTATTCGTCTTACTAAATGGTGTGATAACTATAATGTAATTGATGAGTCTCAGGCTGGATTTAGGAAAGGCTATTCAACAATTGATAATATTTTTACTCTTATGTCTTTGATCCAGAAGTACTTATCGAAGAAACGGGGTAGATTTTATTGTATATACATAGATTTTGCCAAAGCTTTTGACAGTATTCAGCATCAAAAATTATGGGACGCTTTTTCAAGAAATAAGATCAATGGAAAATTTCTAATGATAATAAAATCTATGTATGCAAAACTTAAATCATGTGTTAAAGTTGATGACAAACTTACAAGCTTCTTCTCATGTAATACCGGAACAAGGCAGGGCTGTGTTGGAAGTCCGATAATTTTTTCACTTTTCATAAATGATCTAGTTACTTTTCTGCATGAAAAATGTAATAGAGGTATTTTTGTATCCAATGATATTGAAGAGTTAATTGCTCTTATGTTTGCTGATGATGTGTCTAGCTTTTTCTGACACCGTTATAAATCTACAGCAGCAAATAAATTATATTGAAGATTATTGTAAATCTGTTAAGATGAAGATAAACTTAAGTAAAACGAAAATAATTGTTTTTAGAAATGGCGGTGTTTTGAAACAAACTGAAAAATGGTTGTTTAATAATGAACCTATTGAAGTTGTTCCATTTTACAAATATTTAGGTGTATTTTTCACACCAAAGTTAGTATGGTCCAAAACACAAGAGATGCTTGCACTACAAGGACTAAAAGCTTCTGCTTGTATATTCAATTTTCAAAGACAATTTGGTCACATTGATCCTATTGATATGTTCAAAATTTTTGATTCAATGGTAAAACCTATATTGTGTTATGCGTCAGAAATCTGGGGTTATAATTATGTTGATAAGATTGAATCTGTACAAGTTAAATTCTGTAAACAATATTGTAACTTGTCACAAAATACAACAAGCTATTTTGCTCTTGGTGAATGTGGAAGATTACCTCTCTGTACTATCTATATGACAAATTGTGTTAAATACTGGTTAAAACTGACACGTATGGGAGATCATAGGTACCCAAAACATTGTTATTTGATGTTAAAACGACTACACGAATCTGGACGGAAAACATGGGCTGGAAACATTAAAGAAATGCTTTTTCAATTTGGTTTTGGATACGTATGGATCTCTCATGATGTCGGTG
This sequence comes from Ruditapes philippinarum, assembly GCF_026571515.1. NCBI lineage: Eukaryota > Metazoa > Mollusca > Bivalvia > Venerida > Veneridae > Ruditapes > Ruditapes philippinarum. The sequence goes on along the minus strand of NW_026865474.1, from coordinate 41,768 downwards.
ATGACTTAAATTTCATTAATATGTTTAAGCAACGCTTATTTGATTGTTATTCACAAAACTGGCATAATGCTGTAGATTCTTCTCCTAAAGCATTACATAACAAGTACTTTAAGACTTTACTTAATGTTGAACGATATTTAAGTTTAGATTTAGCATATAAGTATAGAAGAGCTTTTTCTAATTTTCGCTGTTCATGTCATAATCTTATGATAGAGAAAGGTAGACATATTGGAATAGATAGAGATTTAAGATATTGCTTTCATTGCCTAAAGACAAACATTTATGTTATTGAGGATGAATATCATTTTTTCTTTGAATGTTCACTATATAACAATATCAGAGCTGTCTATTTTAAAGATACATGGTTACATAATCATTCCCACCATTTATTTTATTCTCTCATGTCATCAACAATAATAAATGAAGTAATATCTATTGCTAAATATATATATTATGCCATGAATGTAAGAAAGGAAGAGCTAAATACTGTATAATTATTTACAAATTCAATTCATTACATTTAGTTACAAATGTATTTTCAATTTATCACTCTACTGTTTGATTGTATTGTTGTACTTTGTATTTTGGGCCTGAGGCCTATATTACTAGAAATAAACTGAAAAAAAAAAAAAAAAAAAAAAAACAACAAAATTGAAAATGTTGCAGGCTCGGTTTGATTGAGAATAATATCTGTCATATGTCGCGGTTCGGATCGAAAAATCCGTCCCGAAGGAACCCGCCCACTGTGTGGAAACGAGGCTTGCCGGATCTGAACCGCAAACATATGTCAGATATTTTTCTTGCATATGCTACCTTATTATATTTCATTCCCTTAACACAGCAATAACTATTTCTTTACAACAGCGTATGAAATTACAACTTCAACTGAGAAAATACGACATCCAAAGTGTGCCATTGTGATAAGCCTGTCTGGCTCTGCCTTGTGTACTCTGTCCTGTTCTTGTTTGGGGTCCGCCTGAGCTCCTTGCCACTGGTTCTTGTTGCTGGGTCGTGTGACGGTTGTGCTCATTGAACGCTGCCTTTCCTTGTTGATCTTTTTTATCATATATTGTACAGCACGAGCTTGATCTGACACCCCCATGCCAGATGAAATTTCCGGCATTGGTAAAATATGATAAACAAGATCAACAAGGAAAGGCGGCGTTCAATAAACGCAACCCCCATACGACCCAGCAACAAGAATCAGTGGCAAGGAGCCCAGGCGGACCCAACAAAAACAGGACAGGGCACGGACAGGTTAAAACTAACGGAAGCGCAAGGCTGATACGCAAGAAATATGCTGTACGACATTCGGTATGGACTAGGGATATAATTTGAATGAGAAACATAAAATATATGACAAAAAATGTGAAATATTTGAGATGGGTTTTAATTACTTTTTAAATGCAAAGCATAAAGGTTTATTCGCTACTTTAGGTGATTGCTACTCAATAACATTAGTAATTTTGTCGGATTCTCTCTTAAGATCATGTGTGTTGTAGACAATGATCAATATTGTAGAAGCATTTTTTTAATTACAAAAAAGAGATAAATGAAACCGTGACCTTAAAAACATCAAATACCGTTATTTAATCACAGTACATTTGCTTATGTAATTTGAAAATAAATACATAAAGTGTTTTGAATTACCTTACGATACAGACTTACAAACTTAACATACATGTGGAAACATGCCTAGTGGTTAGAGTGCCCCAGGAGTGTTGATCGAACTACACCGTTTAAGTGTCGCATTATTACAAATGAACAGGACATGAAAGATACAAACGTCGCCTAGCATTGTGTGTTACTTCTTAATTAAAGATTTTTCACTCACCCAATATAAACCATTGTTATGAAAACAAATATAGACGAGACAATTTTGTTGTTACAATTATTATTTTTTTTATAGAAATGAAAACTTATCAATTTTAATGGAATTTTCATTCAATGTCGTAAATTCTAAGTTTTGGTTGAGAAATAACATTTAGATAAATATATTTCCCAAATATCGTATCAAATTTCGTTACAATTTCAAAACATAAATGATCGAATCATGCACCAGGGAAATTTAAACTTTCTCTTTTTCAATGGTTGATCTCATCCATAAATACAACTTACGATAACGAGCTATTATCCCCGGAGTTGTTTGGTTTTGAATGATAAAAAACAGTATGCTTAAACTATTCAGGCAGGCAGACTTCATCCAATATTTTAAACTATAATCCTCAATTTTACGTTTGCAGAAACGCATTATCTTTTCAATGAGTCTACTAATAGCTACCGATAGTATAAATGATAGCTGAAGATTATTTCATTTCAATTTTAAATAGTTATACAGAAGGTGAAATCTAAGATAAAAATTTTACGAGTAAATGCTGAAATGTTACGTCGGATGTGGTAAAATATTTGCTTATTCTGAGAATATTTTCACAATTCTGGACGTTTCATGTTAAAATTCAGTTATTTAGTATAAATGGTTACTTGCAAGTTCGTCTAAAAAATGAATTCTCCTAAAAGTTTAAAAAAATAAATTAAATCCAATATTTTGACAGTCATGTAAGTCACATATTGAAATAAAAAAGTAACCACAATTGCCTCAATATATGACCATATGCATAAATATGTATACGATTTTTATACAAATTCAAAATCTTCATTAAATATTTTATGAAACAAAAGTCAAATAGTTCAATATTGTTCATCTACCTCAATGAAAACAAATATGAATTCAACCCCAGAAAGCTGCGTCTAGAAAAGGATAGTTTAGAGCATTTTTACTTAATTAAGTTCAAATCTCGGGCGGGACTTTTGTTCTGATTTATTTAACTTATTAACCGTTCATAAACAACACATGTTTCATTTAATATATAACGAAACGTGAATATATTTAGAATTACTATTGTAAAATTCAATTTCACCCTTATAGTCATTCGATATTTCAAAATATTTCGAAATATACTTTATCTTAAAATGTAACATTTTATTTGATATTTGCTTTTTCATACGATCGCAGTGCAACTGTTCTGAACAAATGTCATAGAAGTGTCTAAGTATCCTTATATATTATTATTTTTATCACATAGAAAAATTGTTACCGGAGCTTACTTTCAATTAATTTTAATATCTTTTTATAAAGATGCAATGATAAGATATTGAAGCGATTAAAAACGTTATACATGAATACCAAACGATAAATTAGCCAAATTCAGAGAAGTCAACATATCCTTGTCGATTTATGTTTTAAAATTGTAAAAAAACAAACATCAAAGTCATCATATCATTTTACTTTTGATCTAGGTGATGTCAATTCAAATAATATGTCTTTTCAGCCTACTCTTATCATTTATTTTTACAACTCTAAATAGTAATCGTTAAAAATCGTTTATATGCATTTAATGCACTCAAAAGCAATATTAAACTTCAAATAATCGAAATAATATATTTCTTAGAAACTTAAGGTGAGTATATTCTCAATTTGGCTTGATTTCTTCACTTTGGTTTATTAACGGTATTTATGATAACAGTGTGACATTTAAGACGATAAAAGGAAACAATTGACCATTATCAGAAAGACAAATACGAGTAATTAAATAATTCCAGAAAAAAAAACACGACAAAATATAGCGGCTGCAAGTTTTTTTTTATCTTCTATTACTATACTACATTCTTTAATTAATGCTTGTATTGTCAACTTATTGTCTATCTCTGTATACAGCACAGAAAAAAATGTTATTGTCCCCTAATTTATATGATTTGATAAAAATTTCCTAAAATTAGCTAAACACACATGTTTTATATCACGGAAAAATGTAAATATGTACGTCTTGTTCTATATTCTTCAAGTTTTTAATCTATGGATCTTGGTAATGTTTCCTTTGTTATCATGTTTCCAAGACAGTGATCAATATTGCTGATGTGATAAATACAAAAACATCAAATATAATAGAAGGAATTATCAAGTATCATCATTCATGTCCTAGGTATTAAGCACTTTAATAACACAGTGAAAAAAAACAACAACAAAAACAAGACATTTTACTACTGCATGAGAAAGAGCAGAAAATTACATTCGTTGTTATTTTTACAAATTGTCATGTATCTTAGATTAATATGATTAAATTTCTGTTAGAACAAAGTGTAGTTATGTTGTTTTTATTTGCTTCAATAAATGTCAATAAACGGTTTCTGCTTGAACACTAGACTTGGTTTTTGCTTGAAAATAAGTGTACCTATGTTTTCTGATTGAAATAAAGGGTAATTATGTTTTCTGCTCGAATATAAGTGTAGTAAGTTTTAATCCTTGTATATAAATGTAGTTTTGTTTTCTGAGTTGCCTTCGGTCCAGCAAATTCTTTATAGTTTTAAAACAGAATTTTTTTAACACCAAAGTAAACACTGAAAAGTCCGATCAGATATGTAGGTTTGAATGTTAAAGAAAGATAGAATCATTTCATTAAAAAAGGAAATTAACGATAATTAAAATATAATTGCATTTTCTAAATATTTTTTTCTATCACCGTAGCGATAGTAGGGTTTCGGAATAAAACAGTCTAATATGAAAAATCGTCAGTGGAAATAATAGTTATCGCACTTGTTTGTCGTTTTGGTCATGTTAGAATCGATATAATATACTATTTTTAAAGAATGTACAGCAACGTGTTATTATACACACATATTGAAGTTTTTTTGCTTACGCAACGTTGGTGCCCGCACGTGTCTACAGTTATACACGGAGAGGCATCTGAGAGTTTTCTTTACCAGTAAAGCTGGAAATTAGCCATATGACCTATACTGAGTTGGTTCAACGTAAAATCAAAATAAATAAGATATTAAAGTTCAATATTCCTTACAAATAAATTTAATGGATATAAATTTGATTCATGAATTCGGTATAAAGTCATAAATACAATGACATGGATGCATCCAGAAAATCAAAAGTCTGTTAAAATCTCTGATTCGTGCAACCATATCATATTTCGACTCTTAATTTTATGATTTCGTGTATTAACCGTACCTAAGCACACATATCACAAGGCTCATTTGGATCCTATATATGTGGTCAATGCATTACATCATGCTATTTCTGTATGTGGTAAATTCAATAAGAATAAGTTCAGGTCTATCTCGCTGTAAAGTTAATGCATTTAGATTAAGTAACGTGCGATCTATTTATGTGGTTGATACTCGTATACTTAGATTCAGTTATGTGCAATGTGTTTATATGTTTTATGCTTTAAGAGATAGCCAAGGTAAATGATTTAATTAACAAACGGACTGTGTACTTTAATTGTACTGCCTCCGTGCTTGAGGGGTTAGAGTCGATGACTTCTAATCCAGTTACCTTTCTGGCGTGGGTTCGATCCCCGGGAGATGCTTTGGTAGTTTAGCACGGAGAAAGGAAGTCTAATACTGGTGTAACTCTCAAGGAACGATGGTTAGGAAAGAACCCGCCTATATGACTGAAATACTTTTGGGAAAAGGCGTGAAATGAAACAAAGAAACAAATAGTGTACTTAAATTCGTACAATTACAAGCATTATTAATATTGCCTTTCATATTTCTGTGCCATTTGGGTGTTAATGACCATTGTTCTGCTTAAAAAAAACAAAAACATTTTATTCATTTTTCATGAGAGCAGAATTTGAAATTTTTTAATGATTTATTAACTGCATTTACAAAAAAAATAACAATTGATTAGGATAAAACTGAAGAATTTCCTTTAAATAGTAGAAAACCTAACTAATGAACATCAATTCCTTCCTTCCTTCTCGTATCAAATATATCCCTCAGACATAAATAAGACTCCGACATTAAACAAATTCTGTCCAGTTAGGGAACATAAGAACATCTTTTTTTCTAAATTCATTTGAAACAATTGAAATTTTAGACTTTTAGGCTGTTTGAAAAACAATCAAAGGTTTAATTGGAAACAAATTCAAGATTTGATTTATCTATGTGTGGATTTACTGTATAAACAGACAAAGCAACGTCTTATTAAATCTTCCCTTAAATTTGACGAATCACACTCATTTATAGCAACGATAACTCCTAGGTTAGTGAACTATCATTTGTTCTCATTTTAGCAATTATTTACATACTTATAAACAGAACAGACATTTTAAAGGATAAAAATAAAATTTGACCAAGCACCAAGAAAAAATGAAGAAAGCTCAAAGGTTTGATGCTTAAACTTACAAATCGATTTTAATACCGAGAAAGAGAACAATATCATTAAATGAACATGACGTCATTATTTATTATCACATTTTCAACAATACTGTGGCACTTCATTTTATCAAGAACTAAATTAAGTTAAAGTAATTTCCTTGTTACATAAACAATAACGTTTGGAATAACATATTTCCGAATAATTATGTTGGTATCAGGTTATAAAAGTTGTATCAAATTTAATGAAGTAATTTAAGTAATTAAGAACAAGTATTGATATGATCTTCAACACTAGTTGCAATTATTAGTGAAATCTTAACGAGATACTTCAAATATAATACTATCCGTTTTCGAGTTGCCTCAATTTGCAGGGATTATCGGAATAAAAGCGTACACATTTTATGTGAAGAAGCGTAAATAAAGATATGATACCAGATTTTCATACGTATATGTTGTATTAATTATATGACTAGAAATATTGGTGGAGTATCAGGCACCCGAGGGGAAGCAATTGATACACATAGCGAAACAGAATAAGCAGATCATACAACGTATGCTATATTTAATATCAATACCAAGTACCATGTGAATGTCAATACACATGTGTTGTTTTATATCTTTTTCTAATTATTTTTTATTTTATAATGACAATACCTGTCTGTAAATGCTGTTACCAGTGCAGCTAATGCCTGGAATGAAATGAAAATTTCTGTATGTCTATGTTAATAAAAAAAGGAAACAAGTTTTTATTTTTCAAATATGGATTAGGTAAATATCTTTGATACCTTACAAACATTCTGTTTCGTATCTTTACTTCATAATATGTTCAAGTATTTAACACAGCAAATTCAAATATTGCCTCTGCATTTTATACTTTATGACCCTCTTGCGAAGCAAATGCCAGGCATCATAAGAGACGGCATTTGCATGAAATATCTCAATGATTTCGCATGGTAGTTGTTTTGCATTATTTTAGTATTGTTTTATGCTTCATCCTGTACAAAGGATATGATTACTATAATTTATCTAGAATAGTATGATCTTAAATTTTCTTCATTGGTAGTAGTGTAAAAATAATACGGAAAATTGCGAATATGTCTTCTCCGAATATAGCTGTCATTCTAGATAAAACATATGTTGTACTTGGGGATACATTTCGTACAAATAGGCTGTGAACTGCTTAGAATTTACACTATTTATATTTAAGAAGAGCTATATTATTCTTTTTTTTTTTTTTTTTTTTATGTTTTTTTTTTTTTTTTTTTTTTTTTTTTTTTTTTTTTTTTTTTTTTTTTTTTTTTTTTTTTTTTTTTTTTTTTTTTTTTTTTTTTTTTTTTTTTTTTTTTTTTTTTTTTTTTTTTTTTTTTTTTTTTTTTTTTTTTTTTTTTTTTTTTTTTTTTTTTTTTTTTTTTTTTTTTTTTTTTTTTTTTTTTTTTTTTTTTTTTTTTTTTTTTTTTTTTTTTTTTTTTTTTTTTTTTTTTTTTTTTTTTTTTTTTTTTTTTTTTTTTTTTTTTTTTTTTTTTTTTTTTTTTTTTTTTTTTTTTTTTTTTTTTTTTTTTTTTTTTTTTTTTTTTTTTTTTTTTTTTTTTTTTTTTTTTTTTTTTTTTTTTTTTTTTTATTTTTTTTTTTTTTTTTTTTTTTTTTTTTTTTTTTTTTTTTTTTTTTTTTTTTTTTTTTTTTTTTTTTTTTTTTTTTTTTTTTTTTTTTTTTTTTTTTTTTTTTTTTTTTTTTTTTTTTTTTTTTTTTTTTTTTTTTTTTTTTTTTTTTTTTTTTTTTTTTTTTTTTTTTTTTTTTTTTTATATTTAAGAAGACGCTTTTTTTTTATTTTTTTTTTTCTTTTTTGTTTTTTTAAAAAAAAAATACTCCCAAGAAATTAATACCCGGGAAAAACCCCCTGTAATTTAAATTTTTTTGGTTCAAATTTAAAATAACTATAAAAAAAAAAAACCAATTTTTTTATTTAAAAAAAAAAAGGTTTATTTTTTGTTAAAAAAATCAATTTTACAAACTTTTTTTTTTTTTTTTTTAAAAAGACATTTTTAAAAAAAATTTTAAATTTGGGGAAAAGATTAAATTTTTTTTTCCTCATTTTTTTTATTTTTTTTTACTTCAAAAATTTTGGGCTAAAATTCAAAAATACCCTTAAATATTTTCTAATTTAAAAGTTTTCAAAAAATTTGGTTTGATCCTTTTGAACCAATTTACAAAAAATTTTATGTTTTTGAAAATAACTTTGAAAAAAAATTTTTATTTGTCAAGGCTTTGAAAAAAAAATTTTTTACTTTAAAATTAAAACCAAAAAATTTCATTTTAAAGGGAAAAAATTTTAAGCATTTTTTTTAAAATTAAGAAAAAAAATTTCCCAAAAATTTTTTTAAAAAAATTTTTAAAAAGTTTTTTAAAAATTTGGGTTTTTTAAAACTAATTTTTTATTTCAGTTGTTATAAGCTCTCACAAAATGAAAAATTTTTTTAATCTTTTTTTAAATTTAATTTGAATTTCGTTGCAATTCGTAAAATTGATTTTTAAAAAAAACCCCACGTATTAAAATTTTCCTTTCCCCCAAATTGATTAAAATCGCAGAAAAAAAAAATAATGGATTTAAAGGGAATACCAATTTTTTATTCATTTTTATTTTTACTTAAAAGAAAAAAAAATAAAAATTTGTGGTTAAATTATACTTTTTTATCTAATTACCTTTTTAAATATTTTACAAAAGGCATTTAACAAATCTACCAAATATAAAATGCATAAATTAATAATTTAGACCCGTCAAAAAGAAAAATAAAATAACTTTTTTCCTTAATACTGACTAAACTTTCAAATGAAAACTTTTCAAAAACCCAAATTGTGAAAAAACTTCCAACAAGAAATTTTAGGTTTCTAATTCGTGGCACGAATTTTAACTCCTGGCCGAGTTATAACTTGACAAAATTTAAAGTTCCCAGCGCTGTTTGACTTGAAACAGGATATTCGTTTTTTTAAGGGGGGGGGGGGGGGGAAAAACCCTCCAAAAGTAATGGGGCAAAGATGGGGCCGTTTCGTGCCGAAAAAATCACCTTTTGTCTTTCCCCAAATAGCTGGGGCACAATATGACCTTTTGGTCAAGAAATTCTACAAGAAATATGATAAAAATAAAAAAATTTTATGAAATAATTGGACAGCCATTTAGCATTTCTAACTAGTATTTCACTTTCGTTTAAAAGTTTTTCATTTTGTCTTTTTTATAATTAAAAAGTAATGGGGACTTTAAAAAAAAGTAAAAAAAAAAAAAAATAAATTGGAAAGCACCAATACATTCGGAAAAACCCTACAAATTAAAGCATTTTTCTTATAAAAATATAGCAAATTTTTTTTAAAAAAAAAGAAATAAAACTAATAAAATTATTTTTAAACCCAACTTTTTAAAAATCATTTTCGGGATATCTTAATTTTTTTTTCCTTAATTTATAAAAATGTACTAAATTAAGATTGGGGAAAATTCATTTTAAATTTTAAAAATAACATTTACTAAATTGCATGACATATACCCCCTTTTATCACTTAATAAATCTGGTTCGAAAAAAATCTGATGATATCAGGAAGTCTTCCGAAAACTAAAGCTTTAAATCGAGTATACTTTGTTGATGTACTGATATTTTCAAATGATATACTAGTTTGCTTTTTAGGAAAATGGCCTGTATAATTGAATGTGTTATCATTTCTTTATAACAAATAACAAAGGATCTTAAAATATAGTTCGGATTCGGTTAGAGGATTTTTGTTGTTTGTTTGTTTTTTCAATAAAGATCAAAATTTATTATCAGAGATTTTCAAGACATCAGTTTAATGTTTAATAAAGAGCATGTACAATCACAAATGGTGAGTTATTTTTTGCAATTACTCTATTCTTACACTGGTACCAGAAATGAGTTTTGACAAATATTATTGAATGTAAATAAAAAGACGAGACTATACCGTTCATAGCATAGATATACGAGTATGTAGAGCATAAGCATTTATATCCCTTCCAAGTTCATTGACCTAGATTATGCTTCAAAATTGAGTACACTTGGCAATGTGATTGATCGCATGTAAGTCCATATGTAATCTTCCACTGTCTGTAAGGATGATTTTGTACATTAAAAAGTCTTCTCAATAGTTATATCATATTATATCATATTGACCGCCTTATCTGAACGCAAGCTTTTAAAGAATGTTAATGGTAAATAAAACACATAAACTGACATCCATTATTCCTATTAATCAACAAAGACGTGTCACATTTTCACGAGTATTTATCAAAAGATTAGTGAACTTTTCTTGTTTTATCATTTACGCTTCTCCACAAAGCGTTTAAATGGATTATAAAGGACAATCATGAAACATGAAAATAGCGGTTTAAACAGCGCTCTAATAAAGGAATGTTTTGTAATAAAATGCAAAAATCGTCAAAATTTATTCACTATTTAATAAAAACATGAGATGATCGGTTGCGAAGCTTCCATAAAAGAGAAAGTTGTTTTTTATTTTCCACTAAAACGTAATTTTTTAAGTTTCATTTAAAATAAATCGATGTAATCATTGATTATTGTCGAATGTTTATTAAGTTTAATAGCCAAATTGTACAACTGACATAAAATTCCAATATATCGTTTTATTTTATGCTTTTCAGAGGATTACTTATTATTCCGTGAAAATTATATTTGATAATTTCACAGTGAACATTATCCAAATATAATTTCACACTTTTCAATAATGAGACTCCTTTTTAAGATTTTCGCCACGTGGTATCTCATTTTTATTATTGTTGACAAGTCTGACATTTAAGAGAAAAGCAAAGGTGAAATTGATAAATAATTGAAATTTCAAAAGTTATAAAAAGAAGAAAACTTACTTCAATTCATTCAAATTACTAATCACCAAATATCGTCTCTAAAATTTGGTTTCATTTTTACAGTCTGAAAAATACAATTCCTTCCACATGCAAAACTGCTCTTGATGCCAGTTGGGCATATTTAAGTATCCTACGAGCAATTACTGCCTTATTACTTGAAAAGCAATGACAGACATCAGCCCGAAGAATAAGTAAACATCCCAGCGTTCGTAAGGCAGACTTTCAAACATTCCATGTTTTCTTATTTCCTAGCCGCTTTTTTGGATGTTTTCACATCTGTCAACACTTATTTATTGTCTGTAACAATCCACAAATAAGTTTTCTTTCTTCTAAAAAGATGTATGACTAACAAATCCAAATGATATCCCTCTGAATCAAACACAATTATTTTCCTCCCGTGAAATAGACAACTTTTAAACATGGCGGCCGCTTACATTTCACAGAGCCAGGTCTAATAAAAATTCGCCGTAAGTTACAGAAATAAGGATGGTTGGTTTGACTTCTTCTCCTACTAGAATTGTTTGCTTTTATTATTAAAACAAGCGATCATTCATATTATTTGAACAAAATGAATAAAATCATTACCATTTAACGTTGATTGTCGAACTAGTTTTTAAGCCCTAAACTTCTTGTATTTTATGAGAAATTCGACTAAATGAGACTACCAGTGGGATAAAAAAAATTTTAATATTAAAGTTAGTATTAAGAAAATTTCATTTAAACTTGTTTTTAAGCATTAAATAAAATGTTTGTTTGTAGTGTAAGATGTAATTTTATTTAATGTCGTGAACATTAAAAACAGTAGCCACGTAGCCACTCGTGAGATGACTTTTTTTAAAACTTACAAATTGAATGACATTTTACATTAGCGAAAAATTGAACAAGACGCGTTTTAGTTCTCATATTATATTTTAAGGATAGTAACATCAGATTCAATCCAAGCATCACAATCGTTGTAAGCTTCTTTAAAGAAATTCTTTTCAAATAAGTTTTCATCATACATTATGAGGATCTTGCATCGGCTGCCTGAACATCGAGCTCGAATGTGACTGTTTACAACGGTAACAAATCTATGCCGCGTTTCCGCTAAACAGTTCCTTGGCGACAGTCGGTTCTGTTTCTTGCATATTGCAAACTTATGGTATCACAAACAGAAAAAACGTAAACTAATATTTACAGTTTGCACTTTTTTCTTAAAGTAGCGTATGAATTTAAAACTTCACACATAACAACACAATGAGTCATCCAGAGAACGTAATTTATTCATAAAAGGCGCGTGGCAATGACGTCATTTAAAACATGCGACTTGCCTTACATAAGGGATGTAAGACAGATTTTTTAGCACCGGTGTGAACAGTATATAAATAACACATGGGTTTGTGGGTAACAGTAAAAATATCAACCCGAGGAAAATACTGTTGTAACAGTATTTTTACGAGGGATGATATTTTTACTGTTACTCACAAACCCATGTGTTATTTATTTTATTACTCCGAACAGAAATACTGTGATGAGCTGAAATTGTCCATAAATCTAACTGTAACAAAAATAAACCAAGAGTAACAATAACTAAACTGTCCTTACCTTTTAAGTTTTAAGTGTACTTTAGGCCTACTTGAGAAGTTTTCTTTTTCTTTTATTCTTTAAGCAAGTGATGATATCTACAAATCATAAACATACAATAAGGTTGGTTTTATTTAGAAAACAAAACACTAACCCATTTAAACGGTTATGATCTGTGAAATCTGATCCTTCTGTTTCCAGAATATTCTTCACATGGTTTTTGACAAAATAACGATGATATCCTATGTCTGTCCACCATATCTGTAACGTTTCAATTAAAATTGTTAAATAATCCTTTGTTGCATGTTTAAATCGTCTGCATGGTTAGTTTGACACATAATTATTTACATTGCAATTACTTCCGTTGAAAAACGGATGTTTACTTTTTGACTTTTCAACAAAAAAGATATTTTATACGCGAAAAGCACACCAGGGTGCGAACAACTTAGTTTAATGAGTGTCATAGATACTCCAGAGAAGAAATTGATGTCCTATCGGGGTTTAACGTCGAAAATAAGAATGACTCGAGAAAAAAATGGCGGCCATTTTATTTCATTTTATTTAAAAAATAGACCACGTGACCAGATTTTATACTGTTAAAAAATACTGTTACTAATGTAACAGTACAAAATTCTTAGTCACGTGGTACACTTGCATTAACAGTAAGAATAACTCCCAGAGGCCTATGGGAAATTAACATTACGAAAAAAAGTAAGAGGTAATAATAGAAAATCGTGTCGGATATGCAAGAACTTACTGTATTGCCATGTTACAAGCAATGATGTAAATTTATAGAAAAGGAACATAGAAAACTTTACTGTAAGTTGTTATCTGTAAGTACATTGTTTAACGGTATAAACATCTTATGTACCTATGCCTTTTAGCAGAAAAGTAACAAATTCGCATCACATATTAATTACAAATCAAATGAGGGCCCTCTTATTAAAGATTAGTACTAAATTGGAACATTAAATTCTCAAACTGATGAATTACAGACCGTCGTTACCTTCAGCATATTCTCAGAGGACAAAAAGATTCTTGAATATCTAAGATATCCCCAAAAATATGTTGGTAACTTCAAGGATAACTTGACCACTGAATCACACAATGATATTTTAATGGAAGGCTTGGAAGGCCTGTCAACCTAGTATCAGTTAGTGATTTAAATATGATTTTATTACACAAATATGAGTTTTTTACGAACGCATAACTAAAATGCTATTGTTTTGAAAATTCTTTTAGTTTCTGTCTTCCTACCTGCATCTGCAAAAATGATCAAAAATTGTAAAAATAGATTATACTGTTAAATTGATGATTCAACATTTTTAAAGCTACATACTTGCTCGTATTTCAGTTAACTCAACAAAGTTGTCTATTTCTATTCTGATAGCAATGCAACAATGCGTCTCGTAATGATACTGTTAAAGCTTACTGCAAAATGAACAATTGCTTTAGCTAAATTGTCTGATCCTTTCATCATTACGTAATGGGATATATCACATTAGATATAATATACTGTCATTTTTTGCCAATCTAATTTCCTTTTTCTTACATTTTCAATTAAATCTGTGAAACATTAGGAAATAACATGATATAATATTGGGAATAAATCAAATATATTCCATTCCCTTTTCTTTCTTAGGTTCAACAAGAGCACACTTGAATATGTATATGACATTGAATTTTGTTTTGCTCTAACTGTTGTGACATGCTTTGAAATACTTGTGTATAATTACATTGTTAACTGTTACTAAACTTTTTAATTTCATATACTTTTATTCTACAACTCTCATAATGAAAATGAGAATCAAAGTGCAAAAGTTCAGCTGGGCTGGTAATATGTTATCACCAAAATACAAGTACGTAATGTTAGTATGAATTTGAAAAATAATGTTTTTAGTCTTATAATTATGAATAGTTGGAACAGTTTACGTACACATCCTGTAAGGATTGTCGAAAAAAAAGACTGTGACATCAGTATAAACATGATCATATAAAGCAGCAAGCCTCCAAATGATATAAGAATAAAATCAATTTCGAGTGAACGGTTAATACTTGTCTGTTTGGTTTATAGTAAACATTCCATAAATCTAACCTCATAATCTATGGGAAAAGTTGACTCAGCTCTCACAAAACTGTTTTTTTGTCTTGACAAAATAAAAACATTGAAATATCATATTTATTCCCTACTTGATAAATCTAGAATGAATGGTCCGATTCAATTTGCTGTTACCGTTACCAGATAGAGAAAAATGCGTTCCAGAATAAAAAAGGAAATTCCAGATGTCCCTTTTCTGGGGGGCGACCTCAAGGCGCTTTTTCAGCAACAATTTTACATGCACAGATACAGACAGTACAGAGCTGACTTAGGGGAATAATTCCCCTAACTTTTTAACCTCAGACGAAACGCATTGTACCTGTTCGTTCTGCGGATATATGATACCACTATCATTTTAAATGGGTTTATTTTCTAAGGATAATGTTGGAAATGGTTGTTCGGAAATATTTCATGAAAACACACATCTTACTTTCAAATGGGTTAATATAACAGTAATTTACGCAGATTACAAAAACCTTTTAATTGTAGACGGTCAATATTTTTTAGTATGAAATAGAAGGCCTGGGTTAAAAAAAAACACAAATGTCTGATCATTTCTAGATTCGTGTTTTTATACTTGTTTGAGAATATAGAGTAGAGAGAAAAGAATACATCCGATATTAATTTGTATACAAGAAAAATATAATAACGGGCTATATAACATATCACATTTATCTGTACATTATTCATCTTACTGTTAAGAAAATAAATATATTTATAAAATAACTTACCGTACTTATTCAAGTAAAATATAAAACTTTTAAAAAAATCGATAGGCATATGTTGTACTTAATTCTTATGTATAAATGTAGTGTTAAATATATGTTTTAATCATTATGCATTTTCGAAAAAAATATTAAGAAGAATTGATGAAATTAAATGCTCATTTTCATTTTCCATATTTTTCTATGTATAAGTTTACTTTTACTACAATGTAGCATATTTTCCGTACTTATCACTGGTGTCGTAACTACTTTCGTCAATATACATATTAAAATAAACAAAAAAATAAATAATCATTTTTAAACAGAGAAAACTATAATAAACAGGCAATTCAATATTTTTCCAAAAACTGATTATTATCAAAATATTTTATCGAATATGTGTCTACAACAACTGGTGAAATATTTATTTCTATATCACCCGATGAAATAAAACACGCAATTACTTCATATCCTCTTTTCATTATATTCTTGAATATTCTTAATATAAATTCAGAAATATTGAAAAGAAATATTTATTACATAAATATGAGTGGTTCCGTTTAATTTATTTTTCACTTCAGTGAAATTATTTCCATATTGTCATTGTTGTCTTGTCGGATTATATTCTTCTAAGTCAGCCAAATCAAATAATTATAATGTAGTCAAATTTTAATGCGGAACAAAAGAAAAACGTATACAATAAACAGAAAATTCAAGTTCTTTTTTTTTCTATAAAATTTAATACAGGATTAATTTTCACATTGTGGCATGAAAGTTCTGATATATTTTACTTGTCTCGAAATATTTATTTTCATACTAGTTTCAATAGATGAAAACAAATCTGTATTTATTGAAAATAACTCAAACATCATCTATTAAATCATGTATTATCTTCTTTTTAGCGTTTTGAAAAAAAAAATGAAAATTCGGTCCTCTCTTATTTTTTATTTTTAATTCGTACATGGTACCATACATGTGGAATCTATTGTTAAATATATATTTGTTAATTGATAATAAAACAACAAAAATAAATAAATAAGCAAAGCATAATGAAATGAAAGTTGTCAGACAATCAATAAAATTATCGTTCAAATTCTTAAATCCAGGTACTGTGTGATATCTTGTTGATTTCGTCTATCACGTCTGTTGTTTTCTGTTGTTTGTTTCACATATCTGAAATCAAATATTGAAACAACATTAAATTGTTTTATGATACAACTTAGTTTTACGGTGGTCATCATTTATATTATTGATCACAAGCATTAAAATGAAATAAAAGAATACAGTTTGGAATTATGAAAGCCCTTTTATCAATTTTGTTAAATCAGATTCTGTATGAATGTTCATGAAAAGCGTAAAATGTAAATGTAAATAAGATAACTAGAAGAAAATAACTTTAATAAGAAAATTGTCATAGCTCATTTATTTCATTCATATAATAATTATAATGCATATCTTCTACACATTTTCACTGTATAATGGCCTTTGCTTAAAGTATTTTATATCTATCCTTTCTTTAATGAAATGAATCGATAAAATGAACAGACCCTGTAACCCTCTGTAATAGCATAGTATAAAGGTGTTATAATTAAAACAGTAAGGAAATAACCCCGCCTATTTATAATCAAACGCTTGAATCTGTCTAACTGATCCATAACATTGCAGCTGAGATAAGGGTGAACTCACGCCATAATCTATCCAGTCCTACACATTAACCCAATATTTCCAGTTTCCTCCAAAATTTCCTATCTCTGGTCAGTGATGAGCATTTAATTGTAATTACACGGCTTGTCACTGTATCACTGACAGCAGTACCATTGAATGTTTTATGATCCTATCATGTTTTAAGAATGTATAGTTAAAGCTGGAGGATATAGAGAACATTTTAGAATTAATTGAAAACAAGTTCAAAGGGGGGGGGATAATTCTGTAAATATTCATGCTACAGTTATGAATCTTATCACACATGAAAAGGATCATAAATTTTAAGTTAGAAGTAGATACCTTAAGAAATAAAAAATTAACATTTTTTTGAGAAAAAAGATAAGTTCATGGGGAGAAAATTCTGAAAAAATTGGTGCAAGAGTTAAAAACATTTCTAATATGATGTAGTTGATGATAAGGAACATATGTTTGAAGTTTAATGTCAATCCTCAATCTTTGAAATGAAGATATTAGAGTAAAATATAACATTATTTTACGGAAAATTATATGTTCAAGGGGATATAGTTCTGGTAATACTGTGGTTTTAGAGTTTTGCACCTTATCACATAATTTGGATGATAATCAGGAATATATATTTGAAAATGATACCTTAAGAAATAAGAAGAGCTGTCACCCAAGTGACGAATGCCCCTGAAAAGGTTTCAGGCATGCAGGTATTATGAAAAGAAAAGAGAATGAAAGTAACTATTGCTTCATATTGTTCTTTGTATTATTGTACCTGTGATATATAAATGTGATAGCATGAACCTTCAAGATATAAGTGTGACCTTGACCATTGACCTTTAACTATTGAACTTTATTTATTATGAATTTAAAAATTTATCGTGTGTTATAAAGTATATAATTATACAAATAATTGCTAAGTTTCACAATTCAATTAAGCTGCAGACCCGGTTGAAAAAGAATGAAGAATAAGAAAAAAAAACATTGATAAATTTAGTAAGTGTATCTTCTACAGAAATTTGACCCTTCAATTTTAGGGCCATTAGATAATAATACAGAGGGCCAATTAATAATGACAAAACTCTCAACTCAGTGGACGTGTTAATGTGAGACGTACAGTTAATAGTGATTTACTAGCTGATAAGCCCTAACTGAGATTCAGCTGGCTGGAAGGGTTAATGCGTAGGACTGTATCGGCTAGTCGAAGTTCATGACCTCTTGTGTATTATTTTACAAGTGTCTGCAATTTGTATTAATTTCAACAAGGCATATAAGATTTAAAGATACGAGTTTCAGGGTACTGGTACTCACATATTATTTTCTTCACATGTCATTTACAGATAGATACAAGAGAATATGTATTTAGATATTTTTATTCGAAATGATCAAATAATATCGTTTAAATTATCTCATCCATATGTTTATATCATTCTTTTTGTATCTAAATGTATTAAAATGAATTTCTAACAATGTGCAAAGATAAAGAAAATGTAACTTAATTAATATGTTCTTAAAAAAAATCGATTTCTGCTCATTTTTCATTTTTCTTGCTTCCAAAGAAACTAACCTTCTTTGCTTATTTGGGTGTCAATATAGTCGATAATCGACAATTAAAGAAGTGATGTGCAATTTACATGTATATGCAACAATATATTGCATAAGAAGTCAACTTATTAACCACCATCCCTTAAAGATTTTCACATCATATTCTCAATTTATATCAAATACTAATAAGAATAAAAATATAAACAATCACTACATGACAATGATACATATTTATGCTTCTGAACTGAGAAAAAACTGAAATAAATACCTTAAATTTGCATCTGATGATCGCATAACTTTTTGCTCAGTTTAAGTGCAATCCTTTTGATGATAAAACAATAACACTCTGCCACATTCTTACAAATGTACAAATTGTACTTCTGAACATCAATTCTTCCATGACGGTGAGATAGCGATAAAGCCCGCGAAATTCGTTCCAGATTTTATTACACACATAATTAAACGAATACCGCGTTGACCGCATTAAGGTAGCAAATCCTCCTGTCCACCGACAGAAGAATATTTCAACGATAGAGTAATGTAGGAAGGGAAATGTAACAAAAAAGAATACACATACATGTAGTTGCAGATTGCCTAGATGATATAATGCAAATGTGTTTTGCTATCAAATCTGTCACAAGATACTAAAAACTAGACATTTTTTAAATAAAAATGGTAGCATTTCTCATGCAAAAGTACTTATTGCAGGTGTTATGTATTTATGCGTATATATCTAGATTAGATTTAACGGCACTCTGAAGTTCTATCTTTACAAATGTTATTATTTACTCAGTATACAAAACACGTCACTATGAATTAAAATAGCAGCTTGTATAAACATTAAATGAAAAATGAATTACAGATAATTACACCTATTTTCTTTCTATATTGTCTAAGATGATAGTTTTTATACACCACATTGTTAGTAAGATCAGCAATTACTTTTTGATACTGATTTACTGATACTTTTAAAAAATAGATTTATATTTCTTTAAGTAGGAAAAGTTAAACTTTTTGATAATAATGTAAATTTTGTCTATATTCTTGTTGTCTAGAGTGCATTTTTTTCTATTCATAGGAACTGTAAGGTCACTCATTCGCGAGCGATAAGAAATGTCAAGATAACAGACAGTACCGCGCAAAGATATGGAGGCATCCATCTGCAAATTAAACGTTACGTTATTGTTTCGCCGTTTTTACATTCATTAAAGACATTGGATATACAAATAGAACTTTAAAACAACGAGTTACGCATTTCAAACTATAAGAGTGGTTCAAACAGTACTATATCCATAGATTTAACCATCAACCGTTGCTAACCCTATTTACCTTACATGCACCATGAATTTATAAATACAATAAATAAGTTGCTCAAAACTTCGCTTGTGCCCAAGATACGCATAAATGAGCGGTTTGTTTAACGATGACATTATATGTTCAGATGAAAAAAGATCTCAAAATTAATTTAGACATTGAATATTATGACAGTTTATAAGATATTCTGTCACTTGTAAAATTAGTCTTTTTTCTGATGAAATTAATTTACGGAAACAATCTTATGCAGATTATTTCAAAGTAATTGACCTTCTCTCCGCTGAAGTAATTAAATGTAAAGTTTATAACTTTTTTTACGAATATATGTTTATGTCAAAGAGTCGACATGTGTGCGTCTTTAATTATCATGTGCTCACGAAATACTAAGTTGGGCGAACGAGATACTATGTCGTTACAACCTGTTACTTTTTCGTGCGCTAGAGATATTTAAGTGGGGCCCACAATATACTATGTCTTGGCCACGAGTTACTAAGCTGTTCTTACGAGGTAATTAAGTCGTGCCCAGGAGATAATTAACCAATCAGATAAAATTATATAATTATGAATGTTTTAAACTTTAAAAAATTCTGGTTAAAATTTTACATGCAACGTTAATCTATTACACTACTTAAGATATCCACTTCAAACATTATACATGAATAAAGGATCATAAGAATAGGTCACTATCCAAGACCAATAAATCAGATTTTAATCTTTACTAAGTTTTGCTCTTTGTGGGGAACATTATGTGATAGGATTGATCAGTATGTACGTACTAATTGCCTGTTGACCTTTTCCATACCATAACTTGAGAAGAAATTAGCCCCGGTTTATTTTATTTAGTAATTCGTGGCCACGACTTAGTAACTCATGGATATGACATGATATCTCGTGCGCACCACCTAATTATTTCATGCGCACGACTTAGTAACTCGTGGCCACGACATAGTATATCGTGCGCACGAGATAAATAAAACATACACACACATGTCACCTTTTTGCCACCGTACGTAAATCAGCTTACGAACCAATTCTGTGAAGAAATATATATTTATATAGCATTTATTGTAAGGGATGAATGCATCGATTTCTTTAATAGCATAACAGACTTCATACATGTTTCCAAAGCGAGGTATAAGCCAAAAATTACCTATCCTTTGTGTATAACTTAAAGAATAAGAAAGCCAATTAATCTATAAATGGAGTAAATAAATCAAAACAACACATTCTATTCATTTCGTCTTTGAAACGAAATAAATACATTCAAATATTACCGTTTAAGCGGTAACGGCAACGTGACATTAAAGTATAAATATAGATCAATGATTCTATGTATAAAATATACATATTTTTTCAATAAAGAAAAGTTGTAGTGCACCAAATATATTTACATGTACGATAAATAGAAAAGATAAGTAATAAAACTAACAGAAAAATAACGTCTTGGTTCAACAGTTATTAAAAATAGTAATGAATATACACAAAGTGTTTTTTGCCAAAAGAAAATTAGTACTGTGAAAAGGCAAACAAGTGAACATCTGGAAAACAATACGAAATTGTAATTCTTTTAAATACCCATTTTGCCTCAGAAATGCTTTAATCTTTAGCATTTCACAAGCTTCTTCATTTTGGTATACTTTAATAGTATCCTTAAATTTTCTCATTGGCTAATTACCTGGAACATATTTTTAATTTGATTATTGCAGATCATTAGTAAAAGTATAGTTAATTATTATTTTGTATAATGTGCCTTTAACAATCTATTCCTGTTGATATGTTAAATATCAATAGGAAGAAAACGATAAACGGTTCTTCTGTAGAATGAGCTTCACTATTAAAATGAACAGCCACATAACTTGAATTATTGGAACGCTCTATTGTTCAAAACTTGCGGCTGTTCATCCCTCTCGTGTTTGTTCAATTTATTGTATTTTACACTTTTACGTGTCTAATTAAAAACAGAACAGAACAGATATTTTATTAAAAAAAAAAGAATATCCAAAGCCATTACAATATGTGACGCAATATTCATATATCATGCTATAATTTTCCCCTTTCTGAATTATATATGTAGATTTTACTAAAACAACGTATCATAAGTCAGCAGGATGTCTGATGGTTATGTCTTTCTTTTTAGGAAGTCAAGAAATTGATGTGTACTGCAGATAATTTTTTATTACTATTCAAATTTGTATTCAAATATCATTCATAAACACAATATGTGAAAGAGCAATTCATTCCAATATATATCTCCATAAAAGAATGATCATGTTTTATATGTAAGAGAGCTCGTAATCAGTTATAGATCAATATACACGTGTCAAAATGCGTTATTTGATTCGTTACTTCTTGTTGTTTTTTTGTTGTTGTTGTTGTTGTTGTTTTGACACGCGTATTGCAATTCTGTGTATTATCTGTGCTTATTATATTTATATTCTGACATATGTGGGGTGGAACTGTTAATTAGATAATTTTGTGGTCGAATAAATAAGTGCAGAATTATTATAACGTTTATTGTCATAAACTTATTAACAATATAATGTAAATCACTAATAAGCTTTTCTTAAGTTAATTATGTTCTAATCGTCGACTCTCCAGTTTATTTTTAGTAAATGTCTACACGTTCATTACTTTTTTAAAATATCTCCATGTATTTCTGTGTAATTTTGATTATAACTGTATATTCCAAACTCATCATTTATGAATCACGATCCCGTTGACTTCTGACATATACAAAAATCGCATAACGCTAATTAAATTATGCATGCTTAAACTTTAATGATTATTGTAACTAAGTATAACATTAAAGGTCATTGACTAATTTACATTATCGGCAAATCATTAGTAAAAATCATTCCTTAGGTAATTAGAAGTGGTCCTGTTTTGTTAAGCACCTCCTTTTGTCTCAATATGAAATGACATTCGTTTTTGTCTTCGCTTTACATAAAATGAGTGTTTTCATATCCTTTTTAAATATATTAATTTGGCGTTACATGATATGCGAGATAATTGTCCACTTTGAGCATAAATGTATATTCTTGCAGGCTCTGGTATTAAGTATTACTTTCATTACAATATTCAAAACAGTCTGAATGCATTATCGTTATTTTAATTAATGATTTCACAAGTGTAAGGAGCGGAATGATAGTTCTACGTGAATACAGCGTTAACATATCTTTTTTACTTAAGTAAATTAATTATAAATAACAATCACTGTGCCACAATATATCATTACAAACTTTGATGGAAAGTATATAAAACTTCTTGAGTGAATCACACAAATAGTGACTTATTCTGTTTTTTAATCTGCAATTCAAGTTTAAATCTTTGAGGTAGGCTGTATGAAAGATCAAATAAATATTATGAACACTACCGAAATAAAAACCTTACAATATTTATAAATGTATAAAGAATGAAATGTTAAACAAATAAAGACAGAGCATCAATGAAAGTTATTTAAAAAAAACAACATTGTAAATAGTAAATAGATAAATAAGAAAAACACAATAGCCTACCCCCCCCCCCAAAAAAAAATCAAAAAAAAATCAAATAACCTTTATCCACGTGTATTATTACCATACCGTTGTAACATTAAATTAGGGGTCAAATCGAGTTTATAACACAAATAACGGGAGAATTGATAATTACCCTAGAGATAACCTCTACTGTGGTGCCAAATTACCGCACGGACTTTCAGTGATTCAAATGAAAAATGTGCTCATCTTAGGCTGGAACCAATGAATGTTTTTTTCCCCTGTTTCGCAATGTAAGTTATTAGTTCCTGGTTTAAATGTTTTATAACCCCGTTCTGACTTATCTGTATGTTTGATCTTTATGGGCAACATGTTCAGGCTTCCACAGCACAAAATGTGTCCACTAGTTATTTTTCTTCTTTGTTTAAAATGACCCCCCTTAAAAAGGAAGAAGAAGAAAGGCAACAACAAAAATCAAACAACAAACAAACAAAAACAAAACATTAAAACACACGTCTCTAGGTTTTTGAATAAATAATGATTCAAGTCTTTATTTTATTCAAATTTGTAGTTTTGTATATGAATTTGCAAAATTTAATTATATTTTGCTTAATCCTGTAAATATTAATAATAATAACAATAAACATTTTACAGACCGTTTTAAAACTCTACAGGTGTGCTCTGTGCAACTTTTAATCGGAATTCAGCAATGATTATTTTCTTGACTCTCGGTGTATTTCGAATTTTGTGGTGGTAAATCATATACATGATAAATGTACGAATGAAAAATGGTATCCAATTTATAAAAACATTTCTAAATCACAAAAAAATGAAAGGCGATGATATAATGGTGATTTACATTATTATAAAATGGTCTGCACACATGTATATTTCAATATAAGAATAGAAAGGGTGAGTTTTACCAGTCTTCTCTTTTACGAAGGTATCAAAAAGTACTTATCGTTCAAAAAAATATATGTTTAAGGGAACAAAGATTTTATTTACATCGACTATACGCCGTGAGATCCGCAAAGCTTGTTGCAAAACTATTTAGTAAAGTATTTTCTAAATTTCGTTCTAATTCTGGATTTGATT
The DNA here is from genome assembly GCF_026571515.1 of Ruditapes philippinarum. Taxonomy (NCBI): domain Eukaryota; kingdom Metazoa; phylum Mollusca; class Bivalvia; order Venerida; family Veneridae; genus Ruditapes; species Ruditapes philippinarum. The sequence continues at coordinate 17,264 of NW_026865474.1, read as the reverse complement.
ATAAAAAGTGTATTTTTTAACATGATAATCCTTCGCAGCCTTTAAATATTGAGGGCAAATGTGTTTTGTCAGTCCAGTGGTGGATATAATTCATAATACATTAATCAATATGACACACATCCTAGGTTCTAACTTAACTTTGTGTCAGTGGGCCTAAAACCTTCGATGCGTGGCGTATTAATTAAGGTATTATTGAATATCGTCCTGCACGACATTATTGTTGTGAGTGCACTTGTTTGGTACTTTAAAGTTTTTCTAATTTGTTGATTTCTTAGTCGGGTTGTTCCAATATACCTAACTTAAATAATGTTAAATCACCCTTAGCATAAGTTACCTGCTTTCTATTTTTATTTTTTAACAGCTTATCTATGTTATGCAGCCTTCATAACCTTACATCACCCGTTTATCATAGAACTTTCAATAGGACAATTAAGTGCAATTTCATGAAAAGCGGCATATGGCCCCAGGTAAAAAGTGCGTGTGCACTTAAGGAGAAAACAATGGACGGAACTGAATAAAATTGAATTTTTAAGGGGGATGTAAGGTTATGAAGGCTCTATATTAACATAGATAAGCTGTCACAAGACAAAGTTAGAAAGTAGGCAATTTATACTAAGGGTGATTCAACATTATTTAAGTGAGGTACATTGGAACAACCCACCTAGGAAAACAAAAAATTAGAAAGACTTTAAAGTTGCATTTAGCGAAACGCGTCAATAATAGTGTCGACGCGTTTAAATAAAATACTTTGTTGAACTTGTTACGTGTATATAAGGTATTAATCATAATGCACAAATATTTTGTTACTTTGAAATAAAAAAAAACGATATAAATGAATAGAAATATTGATATTTTTATCAACAAAATCAAAATAAAAGCTGTTGTTTTTAATGTGACTATTCAATTATATTAAAACAAATATGCTTGTGAAAATAATCGTCGAAAGAAAAGTGGTAGTATAAAGATAGGCTGTATGGTATAAACAAGGGTCAAGAGAGGGTCAAAATGGCCTAAATTAAGATAGCAAAACGAGATATTGCCTCAATTAACGCAGTTTCAGTAATTCATCAGACTACGATTTGCGAAAAAAATGCACAAGCTTTTCAAATATTTTAAAAGAAGTTTTATAAGATATATCTATATACTAATAAGATCAATGAGCCTTAAATCTTAAAACTTACGAAACTTTCAAAAGATTATAACATGTAGCATTATGTTTCTTTATTCACATTCATTGATTCTTATCATTTTTAAGAGTATCAACCGCTCGTGAAAGTATTTTAACTATTAGAATGCCAACTTATCATATAGGATCGATGTTTTGTGATATTGTTTGGTGTACATGTAATGAATAACATGCAGTATATGGTTGATACGGTGCATTAGGACTTTTGTAAATATCACGGCGTTTTACAATGAAACAAGTCATAGACGCTATTGTCAAATAAATAAATAGTTTGACTAAAAATCTGCATTGAGCGAGTTTGCAGTTTAAGAACAATTCAAAATAATATTGAACTAAGACACTGTGACCTGCAATTAAATACGTAAACTGCACTTTTTGTCCCGAGAGTTTATTAAATGTCGAATTATTATGATCGAAAAATTCTGAAACTGGAAGGGATCATTTATTAGTGTGGCTGCCAGGTATTATTTTAAATTTATTTAAAACATACTGAGAAACATTCTGGAATAAACAAACAGAAATATGGGTTACTGAAAGATATTGTCAAACCGTGATGTGTAACAATATCTTTAAACAGTTTTTGATTGCGTTTTCGTTTTAAAATTTGTATGGGTAATGTTAAGGCTGTTTTATGCTGATTACATACAATGTAAGTTACATAAATACTTTTAATAAGTCTACAAGCCACAAAAACAATATATAAATACTTTCAACGGAGTTTTATTGTGTTGCTTTATGTTGCTGTGCCCGAAGGTATTCACAACTTACCGATCAATTTGATCAAATTAATTTAGAAAACATAAATCTGACTGGATGATAAGCATGTTGTTTGAAAACATACGGGTGTTAGCAAAAATATACATATTTTTTGTTTTGGGTTTTACGTCACATCGACACAGTAGAGGTCATATTGCGACGTTCCAGCTTTACTGGTGGAGGAAGACCTCAGGTGCCCTTCCGTGCATTATTTCAGGCACGAACGGGCACCTGAGTAGAACCACCGACGTTCCGTAAGCTAGCTGGATAGCTTCCTCACATGAAAGAATCCAAAGTCCCTGTCGGGATTCGAACCCACAGCGGTGAGGGGCAAGTGGTTTGAAGTCAACGACCTTAACCACTCGGCCACGGACGCCCCAGATATACATATTAAAACATATACAGTTCAATGGTGGAATTGCATTTAGCACATTATAGCGTGTGAAAAATGTAAATATGATTAATGTCGTTATTTTTTTTATAGAACGGATGTCGAAATTCATAATTTAGATGTTAAGTTGTATACTGCAGCCTGTTATAACGTGACACCGTATTTACAGATATATGAGACATTTGTTGTGCAATCGTAGAAGTAACTTGAGAAATATACCAGGTATAAAGTAAATTAACGTTCGGTTATTCAGCGTTAAATTTATAACGGTAGCTAGCACCATGATAAGTAAGCAAACATTAGTCATTAAACATAATTCATCAAAAAGAATTGTCTTCCAAGGGTTCTTATATCAATCCTAAATTAAAACACGTGCCTTAATAACAAATGTTAAAAAGAGTTTTTAGTAATATGTTTATCTTTGGAAATACATACATACAATTCTTGTTTCTTAATTCCTTGTTTCTTTGTTTCTTGATTCCTTAAACTTTTGCGATAACCGTAATTAATTAAGTTTCAATGTAATTATATTATCATTACAAATGTATCTGACTGTCAAAATACTGAAATGATATAATTTGTATAAATTGGACATAAATGTTATTTTCATTTCCTGTTACTTTGTAATTGTCTTGACAGAATATTAAATGATTTTGTTTGTGTTGTTTTCCGGTGTGTATATTAAAAATAATTTTGACATTAGTCTGTAATCAAACAAGTAATAGAGAAGGGTTATGTTTCCAGTATCTAGTTAATCTTTTTCATCATTACGCACTTAAGTGAAATGTAGAATAAACAGTGTTTTTCGTCATTATATTGACAAAGTACTAATTAAAAAGAAATAAAAACAAAAATAGGAATTGTATATTTATAAAGCTTGAATATATTAAGTGTTTCGCAACAGCTCGTTGCTTTTCAAAACCCAGAGTTTCTCAATGATAATATTGATAAAGAGATCGAACAACGTGCTTCAAAAGCAGGGTATGTAAATTTAAGATTCATTTTAATTTCTACGCAATTATTTTGTAAATGTATGCAGTTAAACTTTTATTGTTTGTATGCATTCAAATTACGACATTTTCATATTTGATGGCCCAGTCACATTCTTAATATGTCAATAAGTACATATTATTTCATGACATGTAGTAAGAATGAGTTTACTAAGCGCATTCTTATACTAGTTATTTTTTATATATGTTATAGACCGTTGGTTATTAAGCTGTCACAACATATTGCTCCGTTATTTAGATACCCGCCTGTTTCCTATTGTACAAATAGATGTCAAGTGTAACAATATTGCAATGTTTTACACGGTACATATTTCATACGTTTATTGTAGTCCTTCTTACCCATGCCTTTATGTACGTTTATCGTTAGAAGATTTTTTGCCTTTTACTGAATATTTTATCTTTCTAAAGTACATGTAGTACAAAAACCACCATAAAACTGTAAACATTAAAATTGCTAGGTTTTATTGTACACTATTTGATGAAATATATGCATAAGAAGCCGATATGATAAGGAAAAAGGTTTGTGAGAGAAACGTATATGTCTGCTGTTCGTGCAAACAGATAAACGACAATGTCAAAATAATATTCTGTTGTTATAGAAAAAGCAAAACAGAATGATACAGAGCATAATCGACAAAGGGATACACTTAATATAATTGAATATGAAAACATGCCATATGTCTTAATGTAGTAGATACAGGTGCATATGACTAATACTCGAATTTTGAAAACCATAATATATTATCAAAAGACGTGCACACTATTGTAATGTTACACGATAACGCCAAAAAATACCTTTATATTTTTTAAATATCTTATTAAATATACTTATTTTTTCAGCATATTTCAAGACATTGAATAAGGTTATACAGGTACCCATCAATAAGTTATGTTATGTACGTTAAGATCTTTGAAAATTACAAAAATTCAATTAAAGAGTTTTTCCTTGAAATGAGCACAATACCGGTACTTCGATAAAAAGGCGTTAAACTTAAGATGATGTTTCTTATACACTTTTATTAATGTATTTCCTAGTTATAAATAGCTCACACGAAAAGTTGTTCTACCATGTCATAATTAAAATTCATTATTATCTTCATAAAATAAACACGCTTTTTGTGCTAAATTAATGACAAGAATTTTGTCTAATTATTCCAAGTTTCTTTAGATTAAAATTGCTAACAGACCGATAAAATATCTTCTATTATACGACTGTGCTATGGTATTTTCATGTTTTGAACAGATTCAGCATTTATATAATGGCAGATTTAACCGAAGTATGACCGAAGGGTTATTCAACATCAGAAGAGAGAATCGGCCCAGCCGGTTTCGGTTCAAATAGAAAATAGTCTCAGGGAATAGTACATATGTGTTATGTAAAATGTATAAGTGTGTGTACTAAAACAACGTAATATAACACTAAATGACAGTGATGATTCGAATTAAAAAGCAAAACATTACAAACAATGGCTATTGAAACTTCAAGGAAGAAGTAATCGAGAGGTAATCGAGTGGTGCTTGGAAATTCGTTAATTAATCAGGTATTTATATACTCACCATTTCCATGTTTTGTATACATTGATTTTAATATTTTCCTGTTTGTATTTGTATTAACATCACAGACTTATTACCTTTATTCTGTAAGTTTTTAATTAAGATTCTTAACTATTGTTTTAGCTTAGGTACATCTCTTTCATTGCCACGCAAATGTGTGCCATGCATTTTAATAAAAGAATCGTAACGATAGCTGAAATTGTTGTAATTCAACTTCTCGAACCTTATATTATTACAATTTTACATTTATTGTACTTTACACAATTAATCTTAACACTTTAACAATCATAATAATTTTACGCATGTTATAAGACTTAATAAATTATTTCTAATAATTACATGTATATCCATATGATTTTTATTGTTAATGTTTGTTATTCTTGCATATAATGATCCTTAAATGTTGTTTTGACTCGTTCCATTTGTCCATGAATAAAAAGTTACATAATAAAATTTTTTAGTATTAATCCTTGCAATAAATCAAATAAATAAAATTATATCTACTTGAAAACCCCGTTTTGCTTAAAGTGTATTTCTAAGACCTATATCACACACACATCAGAGGGTAAAAAAATGAATATATTTCAGATTGAGTATGTGATACATGCACATTTTGTCAGTCCTTAATTGAGTGATAAGTTTCCAATTAAATACATACAGTCATGTGTTTCATTTGTGTCAAACAATTTGATCGTTTAAAACTTTTGAATAAACGTATGACTTATTTTATTACATTAAAGAAATGAGAAAAAATGCAATGAAATTGTTCATTTTATTTTTCAGCCTTAAGAAGAAAGAAACAGTGATTTGACATTAAACAATCAAGAAGATGATACTGGATATTAATATAAAAAGGCGTCAAATAAGGAGTAACCATAAAATACGGATAAAACGGATAAAAGACAAGTGATGCATTGGAACAAACGCGAACAATTTTGAATGCGCGCTGAAGACATCAGGCATAAACATTTAACTTTGAAGTTGCTGAAGTGATTTTGGTATTCTCAATTCATCATGTTCAACTAAAGTTTTTCTTTTTTTTCTAAAAAAATCAAACTTGTTATTAGTATTTGATTCTGCTAAAATATAATTCCGGGAAATGTATATATAATATGTCTTATCAGTGCTTTGAGTTTTTGTGTAATATAATATTGCGCAATATTATAATATTTGATAAGTATGAATTTCTGAGACATATTGTGCCATAAACTTCTGTTTGTTCATAATCTTTGGTATTAAATACTTAAAGGCACGTCATGCCTCAAAAATGTTGTGCTATTAGTTGTATTTATGTTTTCGTATCTTGTTACCGTTTCATAAAAAATAGTACTCACTCATTGTCCATATAGAACAATTTTGTGATATAATTTGGGACATATTGTGCCTTTAACCTTTTTACAATTTTGATACTAGCTTTTAAAATCCAATATCTTTCTTTCATAAACATCTTTTCTTTATATGTTTGATATGTTTCAATGTTCAAATTGATTTTTGTTTTTGTTTCTGATTTTCGATATCATTTAGGAAATTAGATATGAGATCAGAATTCTCCATAAATAATTTATTTGTTATTTCTATTACATTCGATTAATGTTCAGTAATACCAACTTTGTCTTTTTTGTGTTTGTTTCAGTAACAATGCATGCAATTTTATGGAAAAAAAAATAGAAAATGAAATTTTAATCTCTTTCTATGCTATGCATAAATTTTATTGCAAGTTAAATGATTTCTTTTTTTCTTTGAAAAAAAATTAAACACAGAAAAACACACAAACAACATGAAAAACGATCTATGAAAACATATCATTGAACATACGTTTGAATATATCTAGGACTAAAATTGTATATATAAACAAAGCAGCCTGGTTTAAAACGGCCAAGCATTTTTAAGATACCTTTGTTGTTAGATAAGATTAATAGTTTAGATTCATTTTCAGTTATGGATCCGTTTGTTTTTATTTAAGTTTAACTTCTATGACATAATAGTTATCATAAAGTTAGAAATGTATATTTTCTTATAATATTTTTAAAAGGCATTTATTCTTTTTAATGAAATACCTGAAGATAGTGTAGAACTTCTCACAATTTGTGTAATAAATCAACTTAACGTTTAACTTTCATTATTTCAGCGTAATGCGTAATGAATGGACTATTAGTGCTAGCATTTCTTAGGTCAGTGTATTTATTGACTTCTAGCGAAAATGATTAATGTGAAATCGACTGTCAGTAAAATGGACATTATTTTACAACTAAAGAGATTGTACGATTAGCCTAGAATGAAAGCTTATTAGTTTAGCAACCTCTTTGAGTAAAGATATTTTAGAACATTGTATAATCACTTTTGGAACATACAGTTATCTGTTTAATGTCTGCATAATCTTGAATATTATTTCAAAATTATTAACTGTTGAAGATGTGTCATATTACCATAAAATCGTTTGAAATAAAACGTTGGTTGAGTGAGATCTGTCTTCTTTCTGAACCGGGTTATATAATTATGATATTTACTCATCATTAAAACAATAGATTTTCATGACACAAAAATCACACCATCTCATATATTATTAATAATGATATACCGCATTTTTATTACATTTTAACCATTTGATGTTTTTGTCACATTTCAATTCACTTTCAATTCATCACTAACATAATTTATCTTATTTTATCTTTATTAATTCATTTTATTTATTTATTTATTATTAATTTATTTATGCATTTATATTTATTCATTTATTTATTTACTAGTATTCATATTGTTATTTATGTATTTACTTATATTTACTTATTTATTCATCCCTTTATTCATTTATTTGTTTATTTATGAATAATTAAAAAAAGTAAAAATCTTCCTATCATTAAATTCTTTATTAACTGCTTTACATGTGTTTTACGAGTAAACTTCCTGTTCATTTTGTTAAAAGTTAGAAAGAAAAGGAGCTTATCTTTCAGATATTTGTCACTTCAAATATTTTTTTCGATGCCCATACTGTATAAATGGATAATTTGGAAACACATCCCGGTAAATATAAAAATTATATTGTTAGAGCGCAATATGTTTTCTGATATTTATTTTAAGACTTCTAAGCATAGTTACTGTAGTAAAATGAGAAAAATAGTATAACACTATACCATTATACTAAAAATAACTGACTGATTTTTTCTCATTTTAATATCATTATTATTATTATTATTATCATAATTTGTTTATTTTTGTTATCATTATCATTTTATTTATCTAAATAGATATTATATTTTTGCGCTAGTATTTTTTTTTTAAAAAAGGTGATTATTGATGATGTTTATAATAATTAAACTTTAGGTAAATGGATAAGTATTTTATATAAATAGATAGCTGATTGACAATAATATGTTACTACTAGCTTAAAAAAATATAATATCAATATCAGTTTTAGATAGCTTTTAACTATTTTCCTCTTACTTTTGTTGTTTACTTACTACATATTTTCATTGTAACAATATGATGTATGATGGAAAATGTTAAATAAAGTAACGAATTGTCACAAAAATAAAACAAATGTTTGAGTTATATTATTACTCTCCATTTTGTCGTTGATCATATCCTCTTCAATAAAACAGGGGTAAACCATATATCATGCAACATTTTCATCTCAATAAATCATAATCAAAGGCAAAGATCATATTAACGTATGAGGAATGCGATGAAAAATGTATCATGTATATTCATTAATTGAACAGTATTAGTCCATATGCCCGCACTATACTAATTACGGAGAATGAACTGCATTAATGACAGTATTACTTATCATTTTAAAAGTATAAGAAATACATTCTTCTATGTATGCGTATATGTGTTCATCAAATAACTCCGAACAACGATTTCCAACATTATCCTTCGAAAAAAAGATAAAGGGATATCATCTGCAAACGGACAGGTACAATGCGTTTGAGGTTTAAAAGATGGGGGAATTATTCCCCTAAGTCTGCCAACACACTCTATCTTTCTTTCTGCATGTACATTTGTTGCTGAAAAAGTGCCTTAAGGTAGACCCCCGGAAAAAGGACATCTGGAATTTCCTTTTTTATTCTGGAACGCATTGAAAATAAAAATCACCAAAAGAAGTCAAAAACGGCAAAATTGAAAATATTGCAGGCTCCGTTTGATTGAGCGTACTGTCAATGGCAAACTACCGTCCACGCCAACTAGCACCGACTTAAGCAGACATTCAAAAAAGAAAATGGTGAAAGTTTGAATTTCGAAACTTCCGCAGTTTGCATATTTTATAAGTATATCGATGGATAAAATTTGAAAAAAGGAAAAATTAGTGATACAGAATTCAAAATTTAGAATACAAATTAAAAAAAATCCAAAAATTATCTTTTTCCAAATTAAGATCTCCTGACTTTTCATTGACCATTAAATTAATATACTGTCTTTCTGGAAAAACTGGTATTTCATCCCATTCTAGTAATTACACCATTAAAGCCAATGTTGTTTTTCTGATTCTCGTCAATCATTCAAAGTACCAGTTTTGCTTGCTCGTTAAACAAAAAGTAATGAAAATGAAATTGAAAATGTTCTACCAGGGATCTTCAAATATGAATATCTTCCTTTAAACGACGTTTTACATGAACTATGACCATGTATCGCTAAGCTCTCAATTGATACAACACATGTGTAAATCAGTTCAGTCTAGCTTTGACGATAGTTCGATTAACGTAAAATACTCGTGTAAAAAAGCTAAAATGGTTGGGAAAAGGTCTCCTTTCTCTGATCAAATACGGTCCTATATCAAGAGTTACTCGTTATAGAGACTTTTGTTGTGTCATTTTAAGCAGCACGCCTCAAAATTCATGTTAATTTTCATTATAAAATTTTGGAAAAGTATGTAAAAGTAAAATGATGTGAGGTGAACAAATAAATTAAATTATATATTGCAATCGGCACTTACAATCCACGAAAATTAGCAAAAAGTGGTCAACATTTGCAAAAGCAGCCCTAACTGCGTTTCTAACGCAGTAGAAATATTGTGATAAAATTCTGAAAAACCAGTGTTAAACCGCACGTAACATGTAAAATATAACATAAATCTTGAATGTTTTTACCTTTCTTAAAAGTTTAGTGCATTTTTCTCAATATTGATTTTCTTGAAATATTTTGGCTTATCTGGAGGCGTGCAGCTTTAACATATGTGTACGTTACTAAAGTCTAATGCATCCAAATATCACCAATAAATGTTATGCAAACTATCAGTTTTAACACGATTTCGTTGAAATAACTTCATTCATTGTGCTTGCATCGCCAGTATTGTCCAATGATTTATTTAGCAAAACACTTTGGTAAATTAAGCTTAAATCTTCATTTTTAATGCTGAAAATGAGCTATAGTAATGGCTATAGAAATGGTTATATGTCATGTATCATTTAGGTTGTTTTAAGAAATATTTCACCTTTGAATGCCACCCTATTTTAGTATTTATGTTTTTTCCTAATTAAATAAAGAGAATTACGATTGATTTCCACATCTCTATGTCTCTCATAATGCTCATTAGTTCGACTACACCTAGTCTCATTAAAAAATATTTACATTGTCCTTTTAATAACTTTCAAAGTATTGCATATTGGTAAAAATGGTCTTTCCCTCTAAATTCACCTAAATTCACCAGTCGTGTGTTTTCACTTTTTAGGAACAGAACGTCTTGAAATGTTCAACTGTTACTGTAACACCAATGGTAGTAACTATTTTAGCTATCAGGAGGTCGTTTACGCCTTTGATTCTTCCGAGGACCTCACTTGCACACTAAAAACGTCTTGATTCAAACATGACAGCCGAAGGTTTCAACTTTACTGACAACATCGCCACGAAGTTTATGTTTTTCCGAAACTTACACAGTTATAGACTTATATAAATCTAAGTTCAACATTTTTTCTTGTCTCTGAACTTCTAATAATATATTTGTCTCTTGCAGTTTTCTCTTATTGTCGTAGTAATGACAATAGTCTTTGATAATATTTCGGCTTTGCATCAAGTCATCTAAAATGGAATTGAAAAAGAGATTACAAAAAAGCATTGTCCGATCTTAAGTATAAAACAATTTATCATAGGGGAATAAATGTACGCAAAAAGTAGCCATCTTCAGAGAAATGCATACTTAAAAATTGGGTGCACTATAAAGCAAAATGTTTGCTCAATGTCAAATACATCTTTCTTGATCAAAATGATGATTTAAATAACATGTGAAACTGTTACTGACGAGATAAAAAGAGAGTGGAATAAAATGAGGCATTTTCCTTATGGTCACATGGTTGTCGGTATGACTGGGATTACATCACTAGTACGTAAGTAAAATGTAATTTATCACGCTCAATATTACCTTTCAAGTTTATATTCCGAGCGTTATTAAATGCTTACTGGAAATCACATTTGTATAACATAATTAATCTGAAATGAAATGACTAGTTTTACAATAAAAACTTAGTATGAATCATACACAATGACATTATCTATATATAATTATCTGTTAATAAATGTCATTTTTAATAAATGTCATACATTGATGATTCTTAAATTATTAACAATGTACATGTATTCTAGATTTCGAGCATTGTTTACCAAAATACGCTTCAGTTGTTACATTATAAAGCTACCCAGGATAAACTTGAAATTGTTTATTTTTACTTTACATACTTTATAAACATCTTAAAAGCAAAAGGAATGTTAAAATATAGCCTTATGATTATTTATATCTTACGAAAATTCAAAAATCTTTACTGTTTTAATCGACAAACCCTGATTTATAAACACGTGAAAACCATAATTCATTCATAGTATGTGATAATCGGACATTTACGAGGCTAAAAATTGTAAAAATACGTTACTACAATAGGAAAATTTATACATACTTCGCACAACAGCTTCTAAATCCAACAATCCAGGTAGAAATAAATATGATTATTTTGATTATTAAAATCGCGCGGTTTCATAACTTTTTAACCTCGACAACGGTTACAGGATAGAACTCTTGGTATTGTGTACATGCAGCGCCATATAAAAACTCGAAAGAAATGCAAAATTTCAATTGCTTTTGTCTGGTTTGCTAAGGCCAGGTTTATTAAGGGTTTTTACCTGTTTTTACCTGTTTTATATGATGTGTATAACAGACTAAAATTCTAAAAAAAACTTGTGCTGTAATTTGTTTGACGCTAAAATATTTTAATCGGATTAGTATTGGGTAACAATAAAGTTTAACTTCAAGTTTATTATTCAACTTATGTCTTTATATTGTCATGAGTTCTCTTTTGATTAGAAAGCACTATTTGCGCGTTTTTGCTTTAATTAAATGAAGTTTTAAATAAATACATGACAAACATGTAATTCAATCGTTTGCAATTACAGTTTCCTTTATAGGAACTCCACTGAGGTCCAAAAACTTACGAACAAAATTTGAATTTCTTTCATAGATTAGTTGAGGCAATGAATTAAGAAAGATACACAACTATAAATAAGAAATATAGTAAGAAATAAATTTAAAAATCGCATTGTTGTGCTATTCAAAAATAGAAAACAACAGAATCCCTAAAGAACTTCCAAAACAACAAATTTAAAATGTTGCTGGCTCGGTTTGATTGAAAAGTGTAGAATCGCTGTTCAACATCGAATATGATAAACAAGATCAACAAGGAAAGGCGGCGTTCAATGAACGCAAGTCTTTTTTTCCCAGTTATACTACTTATTTGAAACACGTGAGCGATTGATCTGAAATTTTGCACACACGGTTTTAGTCTGGACCTACATCAAATGGAACATTAATCTCTAGATCCCGTCATGTCAATAACCTCAATGAAGTCCCTTAAACGCTTTCATGAATATGTTGAAATGAAATATAAAGAAAACATTGTTGACTCCCTTACGGGAATAGTTGGTTCATAAATCAAGCGGTAATACAACTTTATGATGAAGTCTCCTACCGGTAATCTGATAACAAACGTGTCCTCATAGTGTCAGCGTACATTTTACGAAGTGAAACTAATGTTTATGGAGTCATAAAACGTAAAATAGCACATAGAACTTTGAATTCTAAACAAATTGTCAGTTTAACTGAACAACAGTTTATTATAAAATCTACATATTTTATTGTTCAATGTGATAGCATTTGTGCATGTATAGTGATAGAATATTACTTAATAAATAACTCTGGTCAACAAAATTTCTGATATTTAAGTTAAACTTTAATAGTGAAATGAAACCATAATTCTGTATTCCATTTCTTTCTAGTATTTGAAAGGGGGAGATGACATTACAATCGATATTTAAAGTGTTTTGTATAACCGGCTATCGCGCACTATAAATAACACAACCTTATCTTATCCTATTTCATAATAACTAGAAAGTAAAATCCCTCATATTTCCACACAAAGTTAAAAGCAGCAACTCATTCGAAAGAAGTAACATTATTTCAAATAATAAAATATACTGCGTCTATTTTTATTCTTGCACATTTTGTAAAAATGAGAGCAGAAATGATGTTTATTTTTTATATATATTTGTTTCTTTCTTTGATGGCGCAACGAATGTCTCGGAATTTACACATAGTGATTTAATAAGACAAACGATATAAATATCAATACATACGGTATCTATCATATTCTGCACCAAATTTTGTTCTTATATTCTTACAAGGAATCCGTAGAATGCCCGATTTATTTAAACTTATCTTTTTTCGAAGATGGGAAAAAATCTTAATTTAAACGGATATTCTCTTTTCCTTTTTAGTTTTGCTGAAAAGAATTATATTTTACAAAAACAGATCGCATCTATCAATTATCTAAACACAATAAAAATTTATGCAAATTTTCTGTTTTCTTGTTGTTGTATAATTTTGAAAAGAAAATCAATAGCCGGAAATTAGTTTAAATTTAGTATTCACTAATACTGTGTAGTTTGATTTCAAACTACGCAATCATAATTCAAGCGAAAGTATGTAACGGAAGTGATTTAATCAATATGTCAATCAATCAAGATTTTTAGCAACCTGTGAAAAAGTTTTATATTACTTATAAATACAACAACGTAATAAAAAATTTCGTAACTTTACTAAGAGCAATGGCTCCCTTAGCAAAGTGAATTTTATCTTACAATTAGACTAACGACAGTAGTTATCAAAATAACAATGATGAAAATGATGATGATGATAATAATAATAATGACAATCATAATGATAATACCCATTAAACGGTTGTGAAAACAATAAAACATATCCGCTTATCAATAATATGGCATGTATGAGATAACATATTGGTGATAATTTGAAACAATATTGAATGTGAATTAATCTTTAATAGGCACACTTTCCATTAATCATTTCAAACAAGATGGCCAAGATGATCCTCGATCGCTCACGTGACGCATCAAACACATCCGAGCAATTACCTAGACAAGCATCCTAACTAAGTTTGATGACAATTGAGTCCAAAATGTGACCACTAGAGTGTTAACAAAGTTTTGCCATATTTTGGCGGTGTGACCTAGTTTTGGAACGCAGGTGACCTATATTCGAACTTGACTTAGAAATCATCAAAACAAACTTTCAGACCAAAATTTTCAGGATATTTGGATCAAAACAGTAACCACTAGAGTGTTAACAAGATTTTACTATTTTTAGCTCCCGTAACCTAGTTTTTCATCCGAAATGACCCATGTTCAAACTCATCCGAGCAATTATCTAGACAAGCATCCTGACACAGTTTGATGATTGAAAAATATGACAGCTAGAGTGTTAACGAACAAATGTAGACGACGACGGGCGACGGACATCCAATGATCCTTAAAGCTCATCCTGAGCTAGGCCAGGTAAGCTAAAAATGGTAAAAAAGTAGAAATGTATTATTTGAATATTATTGAGTTCTCAGCCATTAAGAATAATTATTTTTTATGATAAGAATTAAATTATTAACAGTTAATTATCTGCTACTTATTGATATATAATACCTACTGTATCTAACACTTACAAACAACATAAATAAACAATTCTTTCGTAGTTTTGTTGTGATGTATGATACTTAATTCTATAAAGATAATATTTAAATTGGTATGACCCAATTCCTTTAAAGTTAAAAAATGAGTTTTTAAACATGCAATGTTTTTTTGGGAAACTTGACTTTTTTTTTTTAAAATATAAAAGGGAAAAATATAGTTAACAGAAAAATTTTTTAAATTTAAACTTTTTCCCATTGATTTTTCCCAATTTACAATTTTAAAGAAAAAAAAATAAAAAAGAAAAAAAAATTTCAACATCGAAAATTTAAAATGTTTTTTTTTAGAGTTTTTTTTGGGATAAAAGTAACATTTTCCATACATAAACGGGAAGGGTTTTTTTCCCAACTTATTAAAAAAATATTTGTTAACTTATATTGTAGACCTTGCTAAAGCTACATTAAATAAAAATGTAAACATATTTTTTCGGTCGACTTACAAACACAAACTAAGCATTCTATAGTTTCGTTAACATTTTTAACAGTATTGATGTAAATCTCATTAAAAATTGTTCATAAGTTATGATTTTAAAAGGAAAACCCCAAGGTAACACTAAAGTTTGTATACGAATTTTAACATGCAAATGAAGACTTGTATAATTAGCTCGTGTATGCGCTACGTCACAATGGTAAAATCAATTGTAACAATGTGGATCACAGAAAAAATAGGAAAGTATTCTTGAACAAATAAACTTTTACCGTTTTAGTTTCACTGTGCATCAGCCCTGTCGTTTACAAAAAAAGTATTCATCTCATAAAATGATTGAATTTGTATGAAAACCTCCGTAATATAATGCGGAAATATACCGTTAAATTCGGACTGCTACTTAAAAATGTTTGTAGATTTTCTATTGATGTACGGATGATCCAAAGGCGGGATTTCTCGTGCAAATAGAATTTGTACTTCCGATTTCGCCACAATGAGGTTGTAGATTTATGGCTTACAAAACTCAGTTTGGTTGTCCGGACACCAAAATATGAACGGGAGTCGATATGACACATATTTAATTAACGAAATGTAGCTATTTTTAATGAAATTCATTTAATGTAGCTTTAACATTCATAGGAAAATTGGTAAAACATTAATTATATCAAAAGATAAACTTATCTTATCTTACATAAGTTGGCTGTATCAAATATAACATGAATACTGACTACTGACTACTGCTATTATATTAAAGTTAGTAGAGAATGTCATGAATACTGCTATTATATTGCAGTTTTGTCATGAATATCATATTGGCATACAAATGCTCCTTTATTGTTAGATATATATTTTGAGCCGGATGATTTTAATTATTAAATAAAAGAGTTGAGTTGAGTAATTTGACAAATGATATGATAAATAATAAAGAGATTGCAGGTATCTTTTTGCACCACAAAAGAAATCAAAATGACACCTTTCTATTAGTTGTATGCAAAATTGACATGCTTTGTATAATACACGTTTATTTAAAAACAACACATTTCTGAATGATTTTGAAATTCAAAATGCATAGCGGAAAATTGCTAATGTAATTCATTTTGTATATTCAACACCAACATATTAATCATCGAAAACAAGTAAGGAAGACAAAAATAATTGATCATGAATGTTTGTAACTGCTGTTTGAAATTGGTAATTTTTTCCGGATTTTGATTATAATAATGTGGTAAAGCGACATAATTCAATATGCAGAGAAAAATCTAAACCTAAATTAAACATAACTTAATAATGTTGTAATCCTATATTCCATAACAGCAAAAACTTAAAATTATAATGCTGTATGACACTTATTTATGTTGGTAATTTATACTATCATTACAGCAAAGGAAGGCCATGATGACCCTAATATTGCTCACCTGAATATTAATACTCTCAATGACAAAGACAAAGTTATAATTGCAAACTATGAATTTTGTCAGTTTACGTTTTACATATAAGGAAATTCATGACCGCGGGAAGGTGCCAATCTTATCCTCAGTGCTGTAATTTTAACGACCTTACTAGACATAAAAATGACAAATCTGAATAGCCTCGATGTTATCTTTGTTAAGAAAATAGTTCAAGCATTTAAATGTCCATCATATAAGCTGTTTAGCATTTGCAGGATGTAAGTCTAGATTATTTGTTACAAAAATTGATAATTTCTTTCTTGCAAGCGAATTTACTTATCACAGTGCTCGCTTTAGCCACTAAATTGCACAAATATGCGTTACGTTTGCACAATTCCAGCGTTATTTGCACATTCCTGCATTACTGGATATACACGGTGTATACTATTCTCTTGGAAAAACGAAAGAAAAACATTGTTTTATATAGTACATATATTGATGAGGCATAATTTGAATGTTTATTCTGTACACGTGTATTA